>NC_091197.1:35516645-35816645 GCF_040958095.1 Procambarus clarkii | reverse complement strand
ACACTGGTTTATCACTCAAATCATTAGTGTGTATGATTGTATATATATAATGTGTATTAATTTTAAGTGCTAACCTCTTGTAGAGGTAGGATTATTGCTTAGTGAGTGCAGAATTTGACCCTAGGCTACCATCAGTGCTTGTTCAGTATTATGAGCAGCCCAAGTACAAGTCCCACAAGGCTTCACCAACGAGCCAGTATGGATAATGCAGGGAGAATGAAAAGAACCCTTGCAGGTCTTAAAGGCCACTTAACAAGACAGATCAAGAAATGTGAAGATTTGTCACAACAATCAACAGTTGATTATGCTGACCTGGAAAGCTATTATCAAGCAGCTGCAGGTAAATTTGAGCAAATCAAATGTCAAATAGCAACATATGTGGCTGAACTTGCCAACACCAATTTATCAGAAACAGAAATAGACGACATTATGGTTGATCTTGCGAATTATGAAGATCACACTCAGGCCACGTTACAGCCTTATGTCAAATTAATTGCCCAGAACAAGGCAACAGCAACAACAACAACAGTTGCATCTAATACGAGTCAAGCAGAAGCTCGACTCCCTCCAATTAATTTACCCACTTTCTCAGGAAAAGATGAGGAAGATTGGGACGAATTTTGGAACAAATTCGTTGACCTTGTAGACTCAAAACAATCTTTACCAAAGAGTAGTAAATTCTCTTATTTGCAAGGCCAATTATCAGGTGAGGCTAAAACAGTAGTATCCCATCTGAGATTAACTAATGACGGCTATGATCTGGCAGTACAACTCCTCAAGGATAATTATGCTGATCCAGAAGTAAGAACATCACATTTAGTTCATGAGCTGTTGCATTTACCCCCACCGGAGGCTTCAGCTGATTCACTCCAAGTCTTCAAGCTGGAGGTAGAATCATTGATCAATGCCCTCAGCCTGACAGCAGATACAAACGGGGCTGAGTGGGTCTTGAAAATAATTGTCCAGGAGAAAATACCTAGGGACATATTGAGATAAATGAGTGCTCATTACAATAAGAGTATCTTATCCATGAATGAAATATCTGAAGGTTTAAAGTCAGTAGTTCATCAATTACGAACACATGACAAATTAAAACCACCAAGTAAACCCTCAGAAACCAATAATAGTAAACCACAGAGTACCAAAGGTACTCCAAATCAATCTAAACAATATAATTCAACACCAAAGTGGAACAGTAGCAGTGTGGGCGTATATGCAGTGGGACCCTCCAAGCCTATAGTTACTGTGTCATCCAAGAACGTGACACCAAAGGGTACTGGAAGCTATGGAACATGTTTGTTCTGCAATGAGAAACATTCAATGTACCACTGCTCTAATTTTCCTGATAGTGACGCCCGTGTTGAGCGACTCAAAGATTTGCAACATTGCACGAGGTGCCTCAGGAAACATAACATCAACGACTGTGATACCCAATTACACACCTGTAATAGGTGTAACAAAGGTCAGCACCATGCAGCATTGTGCAGAGACACCAAAACAACGTCTCCAAACCCCAAGGTGGAAGATAGCATTCCCACCTCAGTACAGTACTGCAAGGTGCAACAAACAAAGAGTGTCCAATCGGCAAAGTCTAAAGGTAATACGACTTTGCCTACTGCCCAAATTACCATCCTGAATAAGAGGGCCAAGGTCCATACCCGTGGGTTGTTTGACCAAGGATCCCAGAGAACATATATCACTAAAAAGTTGGCAGATGAATTACAATTAAGGCCTGTAGCCCAGACGTCATTCAACATCTCAGGGTTTGTAACAGATGCAGGACCTCAAGTCTACCAGGTGGTACAACCATCAGTACGTTTAGGCAGGTACGTCTGTCGAGTACAAGCCATTGTGGTGGACAAAATACCAGTAGACCTACAAGTTCAAGGTCTGAGAGCAACAGCCAAATTCCTGAGAAATAGAGGAATAAAATTGGCAGATAATATTAAGTCTGATCACCTCACCGACTTCGGTCTCCTTGTAGGGACAGACTATTGTCATCGATTCATCGGTAGCCCTACTAAATATCAGGGTATAACCATATTAAACTCTGCAGGAGGTAAATTACTCTCAGGCCCAGTATCAAGCCTGAGGAGACCTATGCCTGCAGATAAACAATACCAGTAGAAATCTAAATTTGTCAGCTGATTATATTTCTCCAGTAGCATTATACTAAGGAGATTACAGCTGACTATACCAACAGAGGTTGATGTTAGTATCATCATTTGAAGCTGAAGATGAGTTCATGAGGCCTCAGTGGCAAATCAGTGAACAGTAGCCTAAAACAGCTACAAGTCACTGCGACCAATGTCACTGAACCCACTGCAGTCTCAGAACCATACTTTACTTTAATGATGAGCTATTCAATCCTCTGAATCAATTAATTAAATTAAACCCCAGTAAATATGATGACTGATTTGATACATTTATTATTTAATCAAGATGTATTCCATGGGCATCAGTGTTTATATATCAGTGACTAGTTACCTGAAGAAACTTCAAGTTATATCTAATGTCACTGATCTCACTGCAGTCCCTGAATCATACTTGACTGTAGTACTTGATCACATCCAGTCTTCTGGGTTAAATAATATGTAATAAGGCTTGAATATTAGCCTTTCAAGAGTTAACAGGGAAATGAAATCGCATTAGACTTCTAAACCCTGCAACTCTAGTACGGGACATCCGTCCTGTACGAACAGACACACAAATGTGTGATTACTAACTACTAACATCAAATTAATTAAATAATTCGAAGGAGGAGTATCGGTGTTCGTCTGTTCTAATAGGACTTCGACCCGTGAGCAGCCCCTGGGGAATTATGTCGGAAAATCCGACACCATTTAATATATCATACAGATAATAGCTGTATTCTATAAACAAGTTACCCATAGAAAACGTAACTTGTAGTGGAATTACCGTCTAAAGAAATCGGGATATCATCACCACATACTATTATATTCTCCACCTATTATGGTGAGAATTATTCTTAAATACATTAGTCTTTGGACTTTACCATCATAAAACATCTCATATAAATTAACTTAATTATCAATATTAAAGTAGAGTAAATGTGACCCTTCTATCACTTTCCGTCATCTGGACAATGTAAGCCAGGCGTCAGGAGGAAGGAGGGCAGCCATTGTTTATACGAGACCAGAGGCTCACACGGGAGCAAATTCGGCTCCTGTTAATTTTACTTGGACGTAGTGTTATGGAAACCAAGGGTGTACCATTTTCAACACGCTGTCAACAAATTCAAGTTAAGTGTTCTTTCCGAAACCCATGTATCTTCATTTATGGCCATTAATGTCATTATATAGGGTGACCCGGTTAGAGCACGTGGAAGCCTCAAACTAAAGGTAATTAAGCCAGGTCTTCAATGTTCCATGTACAGTTTTCTCTGATATAGCTTGTCATATATAGAATCTGGCTTTACAGCTAGCGCACTTTTGACAGGTCAAGACGAGGAAGCAAGATTTTGTGCACCAGTTACTGGGTGATGGAAGCTACCTCAAAGAGGATAATTTGTTGTCTACACCCTAGTTATACCTGGTGGACTAACCTGCTGTACTATAAGATAAGGAACCTTTTCAATGTATGTAGTTAATACTGTAGTTTGATTGGCTGCATATATATAAATATAAACCCCCCCTAATGTGTAGAGGATCGATTTGTGAGATTGAGATTATTGCAGAAATACAGTCCACTTATCATTATACAAATTGCTATCGAAGTATATAAATTAACGTAAATATAAATTCATATAAATTAAATAAATATAAATCTCACAGGTCGGTTCCCACACTGGGTGTGTCCACATCTGGCCTCCCAGCACGGTGCCTGGGGTGTGTCCACATCTGGCCTCCCAGCATGGTGCCTGGGGTGTGTCCACATCTGGCCTCCCAGCATGGTGCCTGGGGTGTGTCCACATCTGGCCTCCCAGCATGGTGCCTGAGTTGTGTCCACATCTGGCCTCCCAGCATGGTGCCTGAGTGTGTCCACATCTGGCCTCCCAGCATGGTGCCTGGGTGTGTCCACATCTGGCCTCCCAGCATGGTGCCTGGGGTGTGTTCACATCTGGCCTCCCAGCATGGAGCCTGGGTGTGTCCACATCTGGCCTCCCAGCATGGTGCCTGGGGTGTGTCCACATCTGGCCTCCCTGCATGGTGCCTGGGGTGTGTCCACATCTGGCCTCCCAGCATGGTGCCTGGGTGTGTCCACATCTGGCCTCCCTGCATGGTGCCTGGGTGTGTCCACATCTGGCCTCCCAGCATGGTGCCTGGGGTGTGTCCACATCTGGCCTCCCAGCATGGTGCCTGGGGTGTGGCCACATCTGGCCTCCCAGCATGGTGCCTGGGTGTGTCCACATTTATTTATTTATTTATTTATGCATATACAAGAATGTACATAAGGAATGTGAGGATACAAATATGGTAATTACAGTCTTGTAAAGCCACTAGCACGCGCAGCGTTTCGGGCAGGTCCTTAATCTAAGAAAACTTTAAGGAGGTAAATACTTGCAAAATTTATAGACAAAAAATGATAACAGATTACATGAAATGAAAAAAAAAAGATTTGAAAAAATTGTAGGTACAGTATATTAAAGCACATAGGTAGCTAAGATTGATTGCAATGACAGCTTAAAATGGTAGTTGACAACAAATTGGTAGGCACAATACAGCAGAAACAATATAAGATTGATTGCAATGACAGCTTAAAATGGTAGTTGACAAAAATTGGTAGTCACAATACAGCATATGGCTAGCACATAAAAGAAGACAGCAATGAACACAATGATAAGGTTGTTTGATATTACATAAAAATTAGGAGATTGGGTAACACTAGGTACAGAGCAAATTTAAAGCTCAGTGTAGGAAACTAAGAAGATGAATTAGGTACTTTTTGGTTTTGCTTTTAAATAAGGCAAAAGTTTTACAGTTTTTCAATTCACTAGGGAGTGAGTTCCATAGACTAGGTCCCTTAATTTGCATAGAGTGTTTACACAGATTAAGTTTGTCCCTGGGGATATCAAAGAGATATATATTTCTGGTGTGGTGATAATGGGTCCTATTACATCTGTCCAGGGAGAGTTTCAGAGCATGGTTTGCATTTAAGAACAGGGTTTTGTAAATGTAGTTGACACAAGAGAATGTGTGGAGGGAGTTAATATTTAGCAAGTTTAGGGATTTAAACAAGGGAGCTGAGTGTTGTCTGAAAGCAGAGTTAGTTATAATTCTGATAGCAGATTTTTGCTGTGTGATGATGGGCTTAAGGTGGTTTGCAGTGGTAGACCCCCATGCACAGATACCATAATTAAGATAGGGGTATATTAGTGCATAATATAGTGAGAGGAGAGCAGAGTTAGGAACATAATATCTGATTTTGGAGAGTATACCAACTGTCTTAGAGACTTTCTTAGTTATGTGTTGAATGTGGGTGCTGAAGTTGAGTCTCTTGTCTAGGAATAGGCCAAGAAACTTGCCATAATTTTTATTACTGATGTTAATGTTGTCTATCTGTAGCTGAATTGCATTTGATGATTTGCTTCCAAATAAGATGTAGTAAGTCTTTTCGATGTTTAATGTTAGTTTGTTCGTTGACATCCATAAGTGGACTTTTTTTTAATTCATTATTCACAACATTATTTAGTGTATGTGGGTTAAGGTTTGAGTAGATAAGGGTAGTATCGTCAGCAAACAATATAGGTTTGAGAATATTAGAGACATTAGGCAGATCGTTTATATATATAAGAAATAGAAGAGGTCCTAAGATGCTGCCCTGTGGCACTCCAACGGTAATTGGTAGAGTGGAAGAAGAACCACATCTGGCATCTGGCCTCCCAGCATGGTGCCTGGGTGTGTCCACATCTGGCCTCCCAGCATGGAGCCTGGGTGTGTCCACATCTGGCCTCCCAGCATGGTGCCTGGGTGTGTCCACATCTGGCCTCCCAGCATGGAGCCTGGGTGTGTCCACATCTGGCCTCCCAGCATGGTGCCTGGGGTGTGTCCACATCTGGCCTCCCAGCATGGTGCCTGGGTGTGTCCACGTCTGGCCTCCCAGCATGGTGCCTGGGGTGTGTCCACATCTGGCCTCCCTGCATGGAGCCTGGGGTGTGTCCACATCTGGCCTCCCAGCATGGTGCCTGGGGTGTGTCCACATCTGGCCTCCCTGCATGGAGCCTGGGTGTGTCCACATCTGGCCTCCCAGCATGGAGCCTGGGTGTGTCCACATCTGGCCTCCCAGCATGGTGGCTGGGTGTGTCCACATCTGGCCTCCCAGCATGGTGCCTGGGGTGTGTCCACATCTGGCCTCCCAGCATGGAGCCTGGGGTGTGTCCACATCTGGCCTCCCAGCATGGTGCCTGGGTGTGTCCACATCTGGCCTCCCAGCATGGAGCCTGGGTGTGTCCACATCTGGCCTCCCAGCATGGTGCCTGGGTGTGTCCACATCTGGCCTCCCAGCATGGTGCCTGGGGTGTGTCCACATCTGGCCTCCCAGCATGGTGCCTGGGGTGTGTCCACATCTGGCCTCCCTGCATGGAGCCTGGGTGTGTCCACATCTGGCCTCCCAGCATGGTGCCTGGGGTGTGTCCACATCTGGCCTCCCAGCATGGCGCCTGGGGTGTGTCCACATCTGGCCTCCCAGCATGGAGCCTGTGTGTGTCCACATCTGGCCTCCCAGCATGGTGCCTGGGGTGTGTCCACATCTGGCCTCCCAGCATGGTGCCTGGGGTGTGTCCACATCTGGCCTCCCAGCATGGTGCCTGGGTGTGTCCACATCTGGCCTCCCAGCATGGTGCCTGGGGTGTGTCCACATCTGGCCTCCCAGCATGGTGCCTGGGGTGTGTCCACATCTGGCCTCCCAGCATGGTGCCTGGGGTGTGTCCACATCTGGCCTCCCAGCAAGGTGCCTGGGGTGTGTCCACATCTGGCCTCCCAGCATGGTGCCTGGGTGTGTCCACATCTGGCTTCCATCACCACCACCACCTCTCCCACCTCTCAGTAGTGGTGGTGGGGAGAGAGTTGGTGTTGGGAGAGAGGTGGTGGTGGTGGGGAGAGAGGTGGTGGTGGGGAGAGAGGTGGTGGTGGTGGGGGTGGGAGAGGTGGTGGTGGTGGTGGTGGGAGAGGTTGTATATAAAGGATTATTGATAAAGTTTGTGTAAGGTTGCTCGTGTTTTTGTCAGAGTTGTATGAATTTCTGGGAAAATAAATGAAAAAATTATGTTTCAGAGAGAATAAGATGATTCTTAGGTTAAGTTACATTATGTAGGAGAGGGAGTTAGGTTAGGTAAGCAAAGTTAAGTTGTGTAAGTTATGTTAATTAAGGTAGGCTAAGTTCAGTTAAGTTGGCTAAGTTATGTAAGTTGGGTACTGTCAGGATAGGTAAGTTTAACTAAGTTACATTAGAATAGGCTAGTACAGGTAAGTCAAGTTACATTAGGATATGTAAGTAAAGTTAAGTTAGTAAGGTTAGGTTAGGATAGGTTACATTATGTAAGTGAGTAAGGTTAGGAAAGTTAACCTTATGACTTACTACTTAAGTTAGTAAGGTTAGGTAGGTTAGGTTAGGTTAGGTAAGTTAAGTTAGTATTTATAAGGGGAAGTGCTTGAATGGTTATTGGCATGTCAAGACATGTTCCCAGCTTGGACTCGTCGAGGATGGGGGAGTACCCTACACTGTTGGAGGGCGCGGTGTGTCTGGGAAGAAGTACATGAAGGAACATTGAGGTTGGAGAAGAAGTTAATGGAGGAACTTCGAGGCTGGAGAAGAAGTGTGTGCTGAACTCTGTGGTAGAGCAGAACTCCATAGTGAGGAGTGCAGCAGATTGGGAGAACTGCACAAGTGCCTTTCCTGATATTTTGGAGGATCCAGATATAGGCAATGATTAAGGAGCTTCTAGGAGCAGAACAGAGGTTCATTGTGGACACATGATTGTATAAGGGCAAGTGCTTGAATGGTTATTGGCATGTAAGACGCAGTGTAAAGTGAGAGATTAATATATTCTTTTGTTGTGGGATACTTATGTAGATGTTTGAGGTATCTCAGCTCCAAGCAGTGAAAGAGTAGTAAGTGGTAAGCCAAGAGTTGTGCAGCCACTTGATATGGACAGTTGGTGAAGCCAGGATATGATAGTGGAGAGCTACCGGCTTGTACCAGTTTAGTGTTGTATGGTCATATTGCTGATCATATGTTTGTATTATGTAATTCCCAATGTATACCTCGTGCAACACGAGGTATACCATGTGCAACACGGGGTATACCCCATGCAACACGGGGTATAACCCATGCAACACGGGGTATACCCCATGCAACACGGGGTATACCCCATGCAACACGGGGTATACCCCATGCAACACGGGGTATACCTCGTGCAACACGGGGTATACCCCATGCAACACGGGGTATACCTCGTGCAACACGGGGTATACCCCATGCAACACGAGGTATACCCCCATGCAACACGGAGTATACCTCGTGCAACACGGGGTATACCCCATGCAACACGGGGTATACCTCGTGCAACACGAGGTATACCCCATGCAACACGGGGTATACCACGAGGCCATAAAGCCTGACCTAGGAGCTCCACCTCACATGACAGAGCCGTGTCCAGTGACCATAAAGCCTGACCTAGGAGCCCCACCTCACATGACAGAGCCGTGTCCAGTGACCATAAAGCCTGACCTAGGAGCTCCACCTCACATGAGAGAGCCGTGTCCAGTGACCATAAAGCCTGACCTAGGAGCTCCACCTCACATGAGAGAGCCGTGTCCAGTGACCATAAAGCCTGACCTAGGAGCTCCACCTCACATGAGAGAGCCGTGTCCAGTGACCATAAAGCCTGACCTAGGAGCTCCACCTCACATGACAGAGCCGTGTCCAGTGACCATAAAGCCTGACCTAGGAGCTCCACCTCACATGACAGAGCCGTGTCCAGTGACCATAAAGCCTGACCTAGGAGCTCCACCTCACATGACAGAGCCGTGTCCAGTGACCATAAAGCTTGACCTAGGAGCTCCACCTCACATGAGAGAGCCGTGTCCAGTGACCATAAAGCCTGACCTAGGAGCTCCACCTCACATGAGAGAGCCGTGTCCAGTGACCATAAAGCCTGACCTAGGAGCTCCACCTCACATGACAGAGCCGTGTCCAGTGACCATAAAGCCTGACCTAGGAGCTCCACCTCACATGACAGAGCCGTGTCCAGTGACCATAAAGCCTGACCTAGGAGCTCCACCTCACATGAGAGAGCCGTGTCCAGTGACCATAAAGCCTGACCTAGGAGCTCCACCTCACATGACAGAGCCGTGTCCAGTGACCATAAAGCCTGACCTAGGAGCTCCACCTCACATGACAGAGCCGTGTCCAGTGACCATAAAGCCTGACCTAGGAGCTCCACCTCACATGACAGAGCCGTGTCCAGTGACCATAAAGCCTGACCTAGGAGCTCCACCTCACATGACAGAGCCGTGTCCAGTGACCATAAAGCCTGACCTAGGAGCTCCACCTCACATGACAGAGCCGTGTCCAGTGACCATAAAGCCTGACCTAGGAGCTCCACCTCACATGACAGAGCCGTGTCCAGTGACGATTACCAGGAAACTCTATATTATATTAATTACCCTTATAACCTTATATTAATATTATATAATATAATAATATTATATATTAATAATATATTATATTAATTAACCATTACAATGGGTAATCTACAATGGTTAATCACCATTGTAATGGTTAATCACCATTACAATGGTTAATCACCATTACAATGGTTAATCACCATTACAATGGTTAATCACCATTACAATGGTTAATCACCATTACAATGGTTAATCACCATTACAATGGTTAATCACCATTGTAATGGTTAATCACCATTACAATGGTTAATCACCATTACAATGGTTAATCACCATTACAATGGTTAATCACCATTACAGTGGTTAATCACCATTGTAATGGTTAATCACCATTGTAATGGTTAATCACCATTACAATGGTTAATCACCATTACAATGGTTAATCACCATTACAATGGTTAATCACCATTACAATGGTTAATCACCATTACAATGGTTAATCACCATTACAATGGTTAATCACCATTGTAATGGTTAATCACCATTACAATGGTTAATCACCATTACAATGGTTAATCACCATTACAATGGTTAATCACCATTACAATGGTTAATCACCATTACAATGGTTAATCACCATTACAATGGTTAATCACCATTGCCAGTTTGCGCCATCGCCACACAATGAGGTGTGAGTTTTGTGGTTCAAAACTAATTTGAACCAATTGATTAATTTTGATTAAGATATTATTAAGTAAACTCCCTCAGGTTGTGAGGGAAGTTCCTAACTTATCTTCTTGAAGTTATCATGACATGATTTCTGGACTTATCGTCACTGCGGCCCGGTCCTCGACCAGGCCTGCTTTTTGTTACACACCCCCAGGAAGCAGCTTTTTAACTCCCAGGTACCTATTTACTGCTAGATAAACAGGGGCAACAGGGTGAAAGAAACTCTTTCCATTTCTGGGGGTTCCCCTCCGACTTAGAGGATAACATTAATATCTTTGAGATTATATTTGATGTCTCTGAGAATACCTTTGATGGGTCTGAGAATAGTTTTTGATGTCTTAGAGAATAACTTTGATGAACGAAGATGTCTTAGAAAGTTTCTTTGATGAGCTAAGGTGACTTAGAAATTAATTTTGATGAGATGTATTAGAGAACAACTTTGATGAACGAAGATGTGTTAGAGAATAACTGTGATTAACGAAGATGTTTAAAGAATGCCTTTGAGGCACTTGAGTCTTTGAGCTTGTTATTGATGTCTCGAAGTGTGTCTTTGACTATTTTTCTTACTCCATGAAGTATATTGTTAGTTACAAAAGTGTTTAAAGAAGTTACATTTGACTATTTTTAGTTAAGGGGAAGAGTTATTTTAGTTAAGAAAGAATGTAAAGACGATGTATTTGTCTATTTTTAGTAGATTGATGAATAATTTTAGTTAAGAAATGATGAACGTGGCTATTGTTAGTTGAATGACGATGGATAAAGAAATTATGATCAGTGTTGGAAAGTTTCTTCTGACTTTTTTTTAGCTAAGAGAAAGGTTATTTTAGTTAAGAACAGTGTTGAACGAAACTAATATTGACTATTTTTAGTTGATTGACGAATAAGTTTAGTTAAGAAGCGACAAGATGATGAATGTGACTATTTTTAGTTGATTGACGAATAATTTAGTTAAGAAATGACGAATGTGATTATTTTTTTGGTGACTGACGAAAACTTTTAGTTAAAAAGAACAAGTTTATCTTGGTAAATTTGTTACTGTATAAAGTGAAGATTTGTTTACAAACAGTGCTGGTAACAAATAATAAATTGTTAAGCAAAAATACATGGACATAGTTTTTGAAAATAAAGGTGATGAGTTACTACAAAGTTACTTTGTATTAACTTGTTAAGAATTAGTAATGTTGCTGTTGATAGTATTTGACAAAGAACTAGTTACTGAATGGAAGAAATAATTGTATATTTGATTTTAAAGATCATGTAAGAGAATGCGGTGGACACAGTGAACATACGGGGAACATGAGAAAGTACACAGAGAACATGAATGAGAATGACATGAACCCAGTGAACAACTTGCTGAGAACATTGAGAATATGACAAAGAACATAGAAAACATGAAAGAGAATGCAAAAATATGATTTGAACTGGCAGAGAACATGCTGTGAACATTGGTAGAGAATGGAGAATACAGAGAACATGCTGTGAACATTGGTAGATAATGGAGAATACGGAGAACATGCTGTGAACATTGGTAGATAATGGAGAATACAGAGAACATGCTGTGAACATTGGTAGATAATGGAGAATACAGAGAACATGCTGTGAACATTGGTAGATAATGGAGAATACAGAGAACATGCTGTGAACATTGGTAGATAATGGAGAATACAGAGAACATGCTGTGAACATTGGTAGAAAATGGCGAATACAGAGAACATGCTGTGAACATTGGTAGATAATGGAGAATACAGAGAACATGCTGTGAACATTGGTAGATAATGGAGAATACAGAGAACATGCTGTGAACATTAGTAGATAATGGAGAATACAGAGAACATGCTGTGAACATTGGTAGATAATGGAGAATACAGAGAACATGCTGTGAACATTGG
Organism: Procambarus clarkii; assembly: GCF_040958095.1. NCBI lineage: Eukaryota > Metazoa > Arthropoda > Malacostraca > Decapoda > Cambaridae > Procambarus > Procambarus clarkii. Next base: position 35,804,440 of record NC_091197.1, on the reverse strand, counting down.
TAGATAATGGAGAATACAGAGAACATGCTGTGAACATTAGTAGATAATGGAGAATACAGAGAACATGCTGTGAACATTGGTAGATAATGGAGAATACAGAGAACATGCTGTGAACATTGGTAGAAAATGGAAAATATGGAGAAACAGGTGAAAAATATGGAATGGACATTTGGGAGGATATGTTAAGAACATGGAGAGAACATACAAATACAGGTTTGGATAACCTAAAAGTTATCCAAACCTGTATTTGTATGACCAGTATGGTAATATCACAACACACTATGGACCAGTATGGTAATATCACAACAAACCATGGTCCAGTATGGTAATATCACAACACACCATGGACCAGTATAGTAATATCACAACACACTATGGACCAGTATGGTAATATCACAACACACCATGGTCCAGTATGGTAATATCACAACACACTATGGACCAGTATGGTAATATCACAACACACCATGGACCAGTATGGTAATATCACAACACACCATGGTCCAGTATGGTAATATCACAACACACCATGGTCCAGTATGGTAATATCACAACACACCATGGACCAGTATGGTAATATCACAACACACCATGGACCAGTATGGTAATATCACAACACACCATGGACCAGTATGGTAATATCACAACACACCATGGACCAGTATGGTAATATCACAACACACCATGGACCAGTATGGTAATATCACAACACACCATGGTCCAGTATGGTAATATCACAACACACCATGGACCAGTATGGTAATATCACAACACACCATGGACCAGGATGGTAATATCACAACACACCATGGTCCTGTAATGACCGCTTCCCTCTGTCGTAATAACCGCGGCCTCTATTGTAATAACCCGATGTTCCCCAGTATTAATCCTGTTATCTTGTTATCTCTCGTGATCGTAATATACGCTCTCTGTTGTACATCTCTGTCTCTTCACTCAATACCCCAGCTTAACACTGTTACAGTCCAGTATGACCCCTCACTGGACTGCCACGTATGTAAGAGGAATATTAAATGAGGAAGATACACCAAGGACAAGGGTTATTAGTAAAAAAAAACAATAACAAAACACATTTACACTGCCACCACCTTCCTGACCAACCATACCTGAATGTGTCAATCACCGATCCCCCAGGAAGGCAAGGAATCAGTAACCATGGGACTCCGGGTAATATGAATTTCAGAAATAAATTTTGGAAAATTAGTTTGTGTAATTTACGTTACTTATTTGAATCCAAGGGCAACTTTAGTATCTATTAATAGTAGGAGGACATGGGGGCTTCCAATACAACACCTAAAAATGACAAAGAAGCAAAATATATCAAAGGGGAGTTAAGTGAATACCACTGGACAAGCTATACAATTTATTTTATGAAACATGTAAATTAAGACAATTTGAACACATCACCTATTCTATTCCCCTAGAGGCACAATGGATATTCACCGAGGACACAAAACTCAGCGTGCTACTATACCTTAAATACCCGCACTACGGCCACGATGTTGATGGCTGCCCTCAGCCCCGAGGATACGGGCTTGCGGCCCTGTTCCTAATACACTCCCAAGACACACTAATGAAATTTAGTTTTTCCAACCTATTGCTGGGAAGGATTACTCCTCCCACCATCTACTACAGCCCCAGGGCTCCACCCATTATTTTGGCAATGGCCAACCATTTAACACGTAGGCCTGAGGTCTGGCTCTCTAGGGCCAATAAGGACTTGGCCCTTATCTCAGGCCAATCACCTTCACTGATCTGTCATGGAAAGCTACATGAATTCCTGAAGATTGAGTCAGCTCTCTCCAGCTAAAGAGAAGGGGGACAAGGCGCGTCTATGGAGCCCAGGCACCTGCGAGCAATGTTTACAAAACTGATAATTTATGTTCAAGCCTGTCTCCTCTAAGATAGGAGTAGGGACATTTGACTCTGCCTGGTATGGGGAAGGCCGCTGCTGAGAGGGACAGAGAGGGATGAGAGGGGGTGGAGAGGGAAATATCTGAGTGGGGAAGTTGAGTGGGAGAAGCCAAGGTATCCACGACCACCCTACCCTCAGGTCAACCTCTTGACCCTGACAAATGGGCGACAGGGGGGGGGGGAAGAGGAGGAGACGAATGACGGCCAAGGGGAGGGGAGAAGGAAGGAGGGGAGAGGGAGAAGGAAAGGAGGGGAGAAGGGGAGGGAAAAGAGGGGAGAAGGGAGAACCAATGATCTGAGCCCCAGATCATTACAACTCCCCCTCCTCGGAAATTAAGAAATTTGTGTGTAAAGCAAGTTACACACACTTTTCTTATCCAGAAATCCTGCCCTACCCAAACCATTAACTCCAAAAACAACATTTTTAACCCAACACTATTTTCAACCAATGCCTCAAAACATAAGAAATTATCTAATCCTAACTAATTCCATCCAATACTCCAACAACAATAACGGCACACCCAAAAGGTGCGCCCCAGCATGTATTTATACCTATCAACACAACAGTAATAATACATAAAACATAAGGACAGAGACCGTCCCTATACTCCTGGCTGTCCACTTGGATGCAGCCCCGTACCCTTCCAACTACCTGGAAGACAAAATATCCTATACCTGTCTTGATATAGTAACAAATAACTGGAGAAATCCCAACCTAACAATTACTAACTAGCTAAAATCAGCTGATAGCCTTCAGCTAACCCAGTATTCCACCCGGAATAAAGATCAAACACATCACACAAAACATTAAATAAAAAAAAATCAATGTCATTAAAAAAATTAACAAAATTATAAAATTATATCAACATGGAAGAACACTACCTCTCAGGGACCTAGTGTTCCACTCCACACCTGTGGCAACTGTCCACCACAGCGCATCCCAATCTTAAAATCTAAAGAAAAGACACAGAAATATTTTTATTATTAAAAAAAAATTCAATGTCCACAGACATGTCCCTTAACCAACAACAACACTCTGGATATAAGTTCCTCAACTCCTAATATCCCAGAGTTCATATTCAAGTCCACAACAACAGCGGGTGAACACATTTGTCAGACTGTGTACCACACCCTTATTGTTCAGTAAACCACAAAAAAAAATTATAAAAAATATATGTATAACCATCAGTATCTAGGATCTAGAAAAATCTAGATAAAGTTCCCCACTGATCAACGTTTCTAGAGACCCTACTAGATGGTTCTCAAACCAGTTCACTCATACAACTTATCTAGAGACAGGGTCATTTTCTAGATGTTCACTTTCTAGATTTATTTCTCTATTTCACTAGTTCTAGTTTTCAACATTTAATACTGTTCCAGAGAACTTTCCGAAGGTGTATAGGTGCTTACTATCAGATGGAAAATTAAAAGTTGAACTGTTCCGAGTTACCACAGTTTACTATATTAATAGCGTTTATTTGTATATGAAACTTTTCTATAAATATTTTCTCTCGTTCGTTCCTGTTGACATTTCGTTGTTGTAGATTCCGGCGACTACCTCATGTTGCTTGAAGATCCTGGTCGTTTGGAAGTTCCATTTCCGGCCCCGGTCAACTACGGACAGTACAGGGGGTCTAGTACTACCCGCACCTGACTTGAGTGACAGCTGACAACTGGCGGCGGTCAGCTCAGGTGGACCCCGCTAACAGGAACCCGGGTTCACCTCTTCTTATCGCTCCCCAAACAGTCTTGATGGATTGTTGTTAACCATGGCTGCCACAGTAGAGCACAACTTCGACGTATCACGATGTCTCGCGTTGGTAGTGAGGTTCGAGTGGTGTTGAAGAGGATGGCATGGTGACAGGACAGGTGGGCCCTGCCTCAGCTCCTGGGCGACGTCATCTACCGGCGTTTACTTGTTATCCCGGTACTACTGGGCCGGTACACCTTTCGTGCAACCCCTCGTGTAGCTGAACTTGGGCCGAGGTACAGGATTGTACCTCATCTGGCGATTCCGCAAGCACTCTGTAGGGGTAGTGCTGTTCGTACCTGAGACCACCGCGTTGCTGCTTGGTTTCCACAGACGACGCAACCACAGGTTTTGATAAGAGCTGACAAGTCCTTGCAATTAGCGTTCTTCTTCGTAGACCACTCGTCTTCCACTTCCGGTTTTCCCGCAGTCTTGACTACGCGGCTGGTGGGCTTGGTTGGTGACCTTGAGACAGCTAGCCCACGGTTGTGATGGTGACTGGACTCTGCTCCGTGAAGACAGCATGGCTGGACTGGGACAACCTCGTTAGTGACGTGAGGTGTCGGCCGGGTGACTGTACGCCAGTCACCCCTTCCGGATAACCAATTGACGAGTTACCGGGTACAAGGGGGGGAGGACTTTATGTAACGTGCCTCAGACCCCGATCTTATCAGCCAGGTGGGTCATCCCCAGACCTGCTGATCTCGATCCTTGGTTCACGTGTGACTGGGAGGCTGGAACTGGTGTACCATCAGACCTGAGAAAGACATACAACAACAAATGGCGGAAGCAAGGATATTACTCTGAGGTATAGGAAGTTGGAAACCCCAGAGCAAGGTAAGTATGCTACCTGAGTCATGCACCTCAGTAAATACACACCAGTGCTTCTACAGGATAATTATTATGAAATTACTAAACCTGACTAGGGGAGATCATTACCAATTTACTGTACAGCTCGCGACCTTGTTACCATAGGGTGACAAGATTGAGCTTGACTACTGATGAGATCTGACAGAAGGTCATCCTCATCATCTGACTCAGCACTTGGATCATTAGACAGGTCAGGAATTAGACTTGCTGAAGGCAGCTCTAGTTCCTCCCTCGCGTGATAAGGTTTTAATTTATTAATGTGAATCGTTCTCTCAACTTGGTCTTCAAAAATACCTTTAATAACAAAATTAACCGGACCTTTTCTTTCAATTACTCGGTAAGGGCCCCGCCATCGAGGTGCAAGTTTCCTACTCTGACTGGCAGGAGCCGCCTCATTAACTCTCAACACAAGACTCCCGACTTTCAACTCAAGAGGTCGTACCTTCTTGTCATAATGCTGAGCATAGCGGTCTCGTGCTGTCTTGGAAGCCCTGGCTGCAATTCTCCATGCATTTTTCATCTTATTTAAAACTTCTGATGGGTAATCTTCCCCATATACAATATTATGTCTGTTAAGCAGACCTGATGGGAAATTACATGAATGACCTGTGAACAGCAAAAGGGGTTGGGTGTTAATGGATCGATGGATGGCAGTGTTCAGAGCCAACTGGACATAGGGGAGTTGTTCGTCCCACGAATTTGCATCATGCTCTGCAAGAATTGCAAGCATATCTTTAACTGACCGGTTCGTCCGTTCTGTCATGCCGTTAGCCTGAGGGTGATAAGCCGTCGTGAATGCTGACGTGGTTTCTATAATTTTACATACTTCTCTAAAAATATTCCCATTAAATTCCTGACCTCGGTCAGAAACTAACACTTTAGGGGGACCGAATACAGTGACGAACCTATCTAAGAACGCCTTTGCAACAGTTCGTGAATCCTTCTGAGACAATGCAATCAGTGTGGTGTACCTGGACAGGTGGTCTACCAACACCAATACGTAACGGTTTCCTGAATGACTGTGATGCAGATCAATCAGATCAGCCCCCACCCGATCTAAAGGTTCCAAAATTTCTGGGAATTCTTGCAATGGAGCTTGTACCTTAAGGGTACCTTTCCTCCTTTGACAGTGACCACAGGACTTAACGAAGTTAATGACCTCTGTTAACATACCGGGGAAGAAAAAGAGTGACTTGGCTTTCATGTGAGTTTTAAAAATCCCCGGATGACCTGCAATCTTAGACGCATGTGCGAGTTTCAACGCCGACTTCTTCAACACCTCTGGGATAACCAACTGAAAAACTGCACGATCCTGCTGTCCCTTTACATAAAATAAGACCCCATCCTTCATTTCAAAATCATGAATTGCTAAATTACGTTTCTTCGACGGATATTTTCCTCCCTCCAAAAGTTCAATAATTTCCTTCCACCTTGGTTCGTTCATCTGGAATTCTCGCATTTTCTCACTGGAAATATTTTCAATATTAAGATTTACGTTAATAGTAGCAATGTTTCTACTCAAAGTATCTGGTACAACATGTGATGGACCAGGCTTGTAAAGTATTTGGAATGAGTGAGCAGCTAGTTCATGAGACCAACGTGACATGCGAGGGCACTTAGTTCTTTTCTTAAAAATATGAGTCAACGCCCTGTGATCTGTATAAATGACAAAGTGTCGTTGGAAAAGATACGGTTCAAAGTACCTGACACTTTCTACCACAGCCAAAGCTTCCCTATCCGTGGCAGAATAGCGGACCTCCGGACCCTTAACCTTCCTGCTGAAATATGCAACTGGGTGAGGATGATTGTCATTATCACGTTGCATTAAGCACCCACCAATAGCTATGCCACTGGCGTCAGTGTGTACTTCCCACTCCTTATCAAAATCCGGTACTGCCAAGACTGGGGTGGTAATGAGTTGACTTTTTAATTTTGCATAAGCGTTATCATGCTCAGGTTTCCAAACGAATTTAACATTTTTTCTTAGTGAGCTCAGTTAACGGTGCTGTTGTACTTGCAAAACCCTCAATGTGGCGACGGAAATATCCGGCTGCCCCCAGAAACCTTCGAACATCCTTTGATGTCTTAGGTGTAGGCATGTCAGCAATGGCACGACAGGAGTCTGGGTCAGGTCGGATACCATCTGTGCTCACCTGGAATCCCAGAAACTTGAATTTCTGAGATGCCAGAGTGCACTTACTCACGTTAAGTTTGAACCCCGCCTTATCTAACAATGCCAACGTCTCAGTCAAATCTCGTAAGTGCTGATCAAACGTCCTGGAGTAGATAACCACATCATCCAGGTACGCTAACGAGTGCCTCCCCAAGACTGGACTGAGGATATAATTAATTGCCCTCTGAAATGATGAAGGCGCTGTCTTTAACCCGAAAGGCATCCGCTTGAATTGATAAGTATGAACCCCATCAGAGAAGGCGGTCTTTTCTCGATCTTTCTCAGCAACTGGGATGGCCCAATACGCAGATTTCGCATCCAGAGTGGAAAAGTATTTGGCTGCCCCAAACTGATCTATTATTTCTTGTATCCGTGGCAAAGGATACACATCACCTTTAGTAATTTCGTTGATCTTTCGGTAGTCAACACAAAACCTATAACTACCATCCGGTTTACGTACCAACACCACTGGCGACAACCATGGTGATGTACTAGGCTCTATCACATGCTGTCTCAACATTTTCTGACACTCATCCCTAATTACTTCCTTCGCCCGTTCCGGAAGTCTCCATTGACGGGTGTAAATAGGAGGAGGATCACCTGTAGGAATAACATGCTCGATCCTATCCAGAAGCCCGATCTGATCGTCTTCTGTTGCAAACAGTCTAGGGAATTTACGTAAAATCCCTCTCAAAAGTTTCCTATCTGACTGTTGCACATGTTGCAAATCCAGAGCCGAGATTAACTTATCAACTTCTTGAATATTACTACTTTTCCCTGTCTCGGTCTTGTGTTTCCCTTGTGTACTACTTTGTGTAACATTAAGTGCACTACATTGTGCTGTGGTGGCTGGCATCTCCTCCCGGCTTTGATACTGAAAAATTCCTGTATTTTCTACAATTGAAGCCTGAGACACCCTATCACCTGCCCTGAAACGATAGGTTTTGTGCGAGAGATTGACAACTGGAATAAGGGCACCTTTATCAAGCACTGAGATCAAATGATGAGGGATCAACAACCTGTCACATCTCCCAGCCACCTGAAGGGTGGTACCTGGTGTAATGTGACGTCCCACTGATACTTTAATGAATTTAACTGAATGTGGTGGGCAACATTGTTTCACCAAGGCATGTAACCCACATGATTTCTTATCTGTGTCTGGAAGAGACTTAAACAACAACTTAGGGTAGTGACAGTTGTACTTCTGTTTCTTACTAATGGAAGCAATTACTGGAGGATGATCTACCATTTTAATGGGATAAACTACCTGGCCCAACTTCAATCTGCACTTCCTTGCTCCCTCTTGAGCCGACAAAGAAAAGTTAACTCGTCCCAGAAAATCCATTCCCAACAAAATCTGACCAGGGAATGCAAGATTCTCGACAATCGTGCAAGTGTGTCGGTAAGCTTCTTCCTTACCTACTTCAAAATTGAGAGTGGCCTGGCCCAAGATATTGATATGTTGACCATTCACTGCTGTTAAATGCTTCCCACAACGCTTAAGGCGTGTCTCTTTAAGTGTGCTGAAGGCTGACTTTTTAATGAGAGTCGCTTGACTTCCGGTGTCCACAAAAACTGTCAATCTCACACCTTCAACCGTCATCTCAAACGTAGGTCTGCCAGCCAACGTGCTGACCTGTTCTGGGTCACCCTTGACCCGTGTGCTCGTGCACACATACCTGTAATGGCCTCGGCCATGACACTTCCAACAAATTTCATCACCAATTTTACGTGTCCCAGAAACCCGCTGGCTACATTCCCCAGCAACTTCTGTAGAGGCGACACTTGGAATGGGGGTAGGGGGGGAAGAGGGGTGGAGGGGAGGTGAGGAGCAAGGTGTAGGATTAATGGAGGGGGTAGTGTGGGTAACAGGAGGGGTTGGTTGGATGGGTTGGGGGGATAGGTGGGAGGGTGAAGGCAGGCCGGGGGTGGGTTGTGGAGGGGGGTTGTAAACAGGGGGTTGTAAGGGTGGGAGTTGCGAGGGAAATGTAGTTTTCCACAATTCTAATAACGCGTCGACAAGGGGTTGGGTGGTAGTTGGCTGGGGTTGGTATGGGACTGCCAGGGATTGGGGTGGGCATGGGTTGGCCTGGAGGTAAGGTTGGGGAATAGGGTTGTAGGTAGGGAGGGTTTGAGGTTGGGGGTTGTAGGCAGGGAGGGGTGCTTGGGTAAGGATGGGGTATTGGGGAGGGTGCGTCTGTATACATTGTCCATTCATTGATAAAAACCATTTTCACCCCAAGACGTAACTTCAAGACCCGTCGTCGGATCAGGGTGAACTTTTAACACACGATTCGGTTTCATCCATAACTTCTAGCAAACCACAAAATGTTTCCTAACCTCAATCCTTGGTAAAAATGTTCCGTGTGACCAAACCGGAAGTACCATATATCGCCACCCTTCCTAATCGATTTCTCGAGTCCCAGTGAGGACCGTCGCCCGTTGACTAGGCGATGACAGATGACGGCGGCAGTCTCGCTGACAACACTACACCAATGAATGAATTTCTTTAGTCATATTATCCTCTTCTCTCATTCGTAAAATTTATATGCGGACAGATGGAAATTACGCAACCGGCATCGACTACTAATCATCACTTGTGAAACAAACACTGTATACGATGTTGAACAAACTATATATGCGCACTTATAATCTACATAAAAAGGTTACGTTAATTGTCAATCGATCAAACTACTAGAATAAACTTGAAAAAAATGTAATTAATTTCCACTATATTTATTAGACACTCGAAGTGGACTGGTAACGCAAATATAAAAAGAATTACAGTACGACTTTCTTGTCTGTAAATGCCAATCCAATATAAATCTTAGAAAAATGATAATTACCGAATTCTTTAACAAAATATACTGAAATTATACAAGTAATATTTACGCGAAAGGGACTACACTGAATTTACTGTAAATAATTTAGTTTCCACTCTGTTTTTATTTATCGAAAATAATCAGTCTAGTTCACCAGCGCACAATAATTACAACACTTTACGTTAACTGAATTTCCTAAATTTTTCTTGAAAATCTTAGGCGCACTAGGAATGAACGACGGTAACGTTAATTTAACACTGGCGCGATGTTGATATCTTCAACAATTATTTTTAATTCCGTAACGCCCGACGCTAACAACGGCGCTCGGACATAATTATAAGTATTATTAGTGAAACCAAATTAATGTTAAAATAATTATTTACGTTACTGTATGAACTTGATGTTTACATAGCATACACTCGTTCACTGCCGGTCGCGTTGTAGAATACTGAGAAATATACACTGATATCTGCGACGCTCACGGCTACAGAGTCGCGCTCAACCTTAAGTAAAAATTAGTAATTAATTTCCCAAAATTATAATTTAAATACTGGCGCGTAGTTGACTTGTTACTTTAACGGATTATAACACTCGCTAACCACTTGGACACGTTGGTAAGTATACAAAAATTAAAGGCGCGCTCACTGTCACGAAGACGAATCCTCAGAAAGTTGTCTCCGCACTAATTCTTAATTAACCAAGTATTTCTTTTCTCAAAATTATAAATTAAATACCGACGTGTAGTTCGCTTAACACTTGAACTAAATATACTACTCGCGAGACACTTAGACACTTGGTTGAGCGCAAACAATTACTGAGCGCTGTCACACTGGGCGCTGAGTAAAACCGCTAGAAAATTCAGAGTCCCAACGCTAATTCGCTTAAATGACCAAAATTCGACTTTTGGTCTCTCAAAGTTCGCACTCGGATCACTTTAATCGCACACTTGAATTAACCCTGACGACCCGATGATCGTATGGCCAGGCACAAAACTAGAATTTATTCCGAAATTGAGATTTTCCAAGCGACTTTGAAAAATGTCATCACAAAAATTTTCCACGATTTCACTGATTTCAGTTCTTTCACTGACTTCACTTTATACACCGCACTTCACTTGAACACAGTAAACCACTCACCTTTTAGTAATCCTCTCAAAGAATTAATACTGCACAATACGAAAACAAAAATTCCAGACTTAAACATGTAAAACAAATACTTAGAAAGATAATAACACTTATATATGAGAATTAGGTAACCAAGGGGGAACACTTAACTACCGAAGGGATACTTAACCTGAAAGGGAACTTAATATAAAGGGAACTTAATTTAGTACTTAAGGAAATCTCGATTTAACCTATAACCGTCCCGTCCCGGCCCGCCCTGTCGCTTCTCCAAGCCTAGGTAACCACATCCACCTAGATGCCGACAGTACCAAATAATCCTGTCCTTCGCGGTCAACGGTTAGACTAGATAGCGGAACAACCGACGGATCTAACTGTCCGACACCACCGTAATTCCGTTGCTAGAGAATCTACTACGCCATCCCTCAGTGACTCTTGGTACCTTCATGGCTGTACCGTAAAAATCTAGCGATTGGGTCGCCTAACACGCCCTCGGGGATAATAATTAGCGTCCTAATACTTCCCCGCCCCGACAATTCGACACCTAGAATTGTTGCTGCGAAAACCACCACGCAGCACCCTTGTCTGTAGTTGCAGAGGGTCGAGAAAAATAATACCCTGTCCAACTACCCAAGGCGGCCTCCACGCTAAACTGCCTGCTTAGCGCATACGCTTACTGTATATACTTGAACTTCCCAGCCCGCACGACCCTAGAATCGCCTACTCTATGCGAATCGCACCACATAGGATTACCGTCGACTCTATCTCATGGGCCCCGGCTGCACCCTCACCACATAACATAACCGAACGGACAGGCGCGTGAGGCTTCAATAATCGTCAAGAAATTATTGAAACACCGCTGCTACCATTGTAATGACCGCTTCCCTCTGTCGTAATAACCGCGGCCTCTATTGTAATAACCCGATGTTCCCCAGTATTAATCCTGTTATCTTGTTATCTCTCGTGATCGTAATATACGCTCTCTGTTGTACATCTCTGTCTCTTCACTCAATACCCCAGCTTAACACTGTTACAGTCCAGTATGACCCCTCACTGGACTGCCACGTATGTAAGAGGAATATTAAATGAGGAAGATACACCAAGGACAAGGGTTATTAGTAAAAAAAACAATAACAAAACACATTTACACTGCCACCACCTTCCTGACCAACCATACCTGAATGTGTCAATCACCGATCCCCCAGGAAGGCAAGGAATCAGTAACCATGGGACTCCGGGTAATATGAATTTCAGAAATAAATTTTGGAAAATTAGTTTGTGTAATTTACGTTACTTATTTGAATCCAAGGGCAACTTTAGTATCTATTAATAGTAGGAGGACATGGGGGCTTCCAATACAACACCTAAAAATGACAAAGAAGCAAAATATATCAAAGGGGAGTTAAGTGAATACCACTGGACAAGCTATACAATTTATTTTATGAAACATGTAAATTAAGACAATTTGAACACATCACCTATTCTATTCCCCTAGAGGCACAATGGATATTCACCGAGGACACAAAACTCAGCGTGCTACTATACCTTAAATACCCGCACTACGACCACGATGTTGATGGCTGCCCTCAGCCCCGAGGATACGGGCTTGCGGCCCTGTTCCTAATACACTCCCAAGACACACTAATGAAATTTAGTTTTTCCAACCTATTGCTGGGAAGGATTACTCCTCCCACCATCTACTACAGCCCCAGGGCTCCACCCATTATTTTGGCAATGGCCAACCATTTAACACGTAGGCCTGAGGTCTGGCTCTCTAGGGCCAATAAGGACTTGGCCCTTATCTCAGGCCAATCACCTTCACTGATCTGTCGTGGAAAGCTACATGAATTCCTGAAGATTGAGTCAGCTCTCTCCAGCTAAAGAGAAGGGGGACAAGGCGCGTCTATGGAGCCCAGGCACCTGCGAGCAATGTTTACAAAACTGATAATTTATGTTCAAGCCTGTCTCCTCTAAGATAGGAGTAGGGACATTTGACTCTGCCTGGTATGGGGAAGGCCGCTGCTGAGAGGGACAGAGAGGGATGAGAGGGGGTGGAGAGGGAAATATCTGAGTGGGGAAGTTGAGTGGGAGAAGCCAAGGTATCCACGACCACCCTACCCTCAGGTCAACCTCTTGACCCTGACAAATGGGCGACAGGGGGGGGGGGGAAGAGGAGGAGACGAATGACGGCCAAGGGGAGGGGAGAAGGAAGGAGGGGAGAGGGAGAAGGAAAGGAGGGGAGAAGGGGAGGGAAAAGAGGGGAGAAGGGAGAACCAATGATCTGAGCCCCAGATCATTACAGTCCAGTATGGTAATATCACAACACCATGGACCAGTATGGTAATATCACAACACACCATGGACCAGTATGGTAATATCAAAACACACCATGGTCCAGTATGGTAATATCACAACACACCATGGTCCAGTATGGTAATATCACAACACACCATGGTCCAGTATGGTAATATCACAACACACCATGGACCAGTATGGTAATATCACAACACACCATGGACCAGTATGGTAAGATAACAACACACCATGGACCAGTATGGTAATATCACAACACACCATGGACCAGTATGGTAATATCACAACACACCATGGACCAGTATGGTAATATCACAACACACTATGGACCAGTATGGTAATATCACAACACGCCATGGTCCAGTATGGTAATATCACAACACACTATGGACCAGTATGGTAATATCACAACACACCATGGACCAGTATGGTAATATCACAACACACCATGGACCAGTATGGTAATATCACAACACACCATGGACCAGTATGGTAATATCACAACACACCATGGACCAGTATGGTAATATCACAACACACCATGGTCCAGTATGGTAATATCACAACACACGATGGACCAGTATGGTAATATCACAACACACTATGGACCAGTATGGTAATATCACAACACATGATGGACCAGTATGGTAATATCACAACACACTATGGACCAGTATGGTAATATCACAACACACGAAGGACCAGTATGGTAATATCACAACACACTATGGACCAGTATGGTAATATCACAACACACTATGGACCAGTATGGTAATATCACAACACACCATGGACCAGTATGGTAATATCACAACACACCATGGTCCAGTATGGTAATATCACAACACACCATGGTCCAGTATGGTAATATCACAACACACTATGGACCAGTATGGTAATATCACAACACACCATGGACCAGTATGGTAATATCACAACACACCATGGACCAGTATGGTAATATCACAACACACCATGGTCCAGTATGGTAATATCACAACACACCATGGTCCAGTATGGTAATATCACAACACACCATGGACCAGTATGGTAATATCACAACACACCATGGACCAGTATGGTAATATCACAACACACCATGGTCCAGTATGGTAATATCACAACACCATGGTCCAGTATGGTAATATCACAACACCATGGTCTAGTATGGTCATATCACAACACACCATGGACCAGTATAGTAATATCACAACACACCATGGACCAGTATGGTAATATCACAACACCATGGTCCAGTATGGTAATATCACAACACCATGGTCCAGTATGGTAATATCACAACACACCATGGACCAGTATGGTAATATCACAACACACTATTGACCAGTATGGTAATATCACAACACACCATGGTCCAGTATGGTAACAGTCAGTGGAAACTGTTAACAAACAGTTACAAAACATAATTGCCATAACTATTACAATTAACATAATTATTAGTAGTGACAGTGTCAGACCACGAAGGAAGGATTGAAACAGGAATTTCCTTAAGTACTTTCGTATTTAATAATACATCTTCAGAAGGGTGAGTTACATGTACATAGATTTGGACATATATAGGCAGGAGCGAGGTGAAGTGAAGTGAGGTACAATGATAAACGTATAACTGGGAATGGGTGGATGTAAATAGGGGGCTGCATCCTATGGGCCAATAGGCCCATACATTGATATTAATAAAATAGTGGATATTAACATGGTATTAGTGAGACAAATGTGTATCAATGATCCTACTAAAAATGCCCTTTAACTGATCAATCAAAAATGGATCTAAATTATACAAACTACTGCTAATGTTCAAGTTACATAATTTTGTAATCTGTATTAAAGCAGATTCAGTTATGTTCCTACTGAAAGTGCTTTTACAATTCGTTAATGAAGAAGCCATCTCCCAATCAATTTGGTGGGAATTTTCTGACAAATGAACAAACAATGCATTAGACAATTGGCCATGTCTTACAGAGTATTTATGTTGCGACATTCTACATTTCAAATCTTAAGATGTTTGCCCAACATAGAACCTATTATAATCTTTACAAGGTATTTTATATATGATACAATTATCACTACGAGGACTGTTTCTAGCTAATAGTTTTCTAACAGTATTTTCGTAATTAAACAATACATGTATATCAAAAAGTTTCAAGGCCTTGGCAATATTTTCAAACCCAGAAAAATATGGTAAACACAACACATTCTTTGGGCGAATTTTCTCACTGCATATATTATTATAATATGTACGACGTGCTTTGCTACGGCAAACTTCCAAAAAACTCAGTGGATAACAAAGCTTGAGACCAATAGAATCAATATTCTTAAACTCTTCATCAAAGAATTCTGGACTAACAACCCGAAGAGCTCTTGAGATACATAGAGGAAAAAATAGATTTTTTCACATTGTATTTGTCCTGAGAAATAATGAATAAGATAAATTATTCGTAGACTTCCTGTAAAAACTAAACTTTAGTGAACAATCTTCCCTATGAATAAGTATATCTAAGAATGGCAAACATTTACCAATTTCAGTCTCCATAGTAAATTTTCTAGAGGTGACTTGATCATTAAGTTTAGCTACAAATTCGTCTGTGTTTACATCTGTAGGCCATATACACAAAATATCATCAACATATCTAAACCATGGAATGATTCCAGGGGTAATTATTGAAACAAATTTTTCATCATGAGTAAATTTTCGTGATTTAAACACATAATTATTAGTAGTGTTTAGCAGTAATATTATTTACAGACTAACAAGCACCGACCAATTTACAACTGTAGAGTAACACTATGGATAATGAAATAATATATATTATATTACATTGTTATATTTTGGTGTAAAATATATACATGGCAGCTTATCCACAGCTAAGTTTTGTTACTTAGCTTAGTGTTTGACCCCATGTGTGGGACCTGAGTGATAGTGAGGAGATGGTGATGTACAAGTGATGGTGATATAGCAGTGATAGTGAGGTGAAGGTGATATACCAGTGATGGTGATATAGCAGATGATGGTGATATAGCAGTGATAGTGAGGTGATGGTGATATAGCAGTGATAGTGAGGAGATGGTGATGTACAAGTGATGGTGATATAGCAGTGATAGTGAGGTGAAGGTGATATACCAGTGATGGTGATATAGCAGTGATAGTGAGGTGAAGGTGATATACCAGTGATGGTGATATAGCAGATGATGGTGATATAGCAAGTGATAGTGAGGTGATGGTGATATACCAGTGATGGTGATATAGCAGATGATGGTGATATAGCAAGTGATAGTGAGGTGATGGTGATATACCAGTGATGGTGATATACCAGTAATGGTGAGGTGAAGGTGATATACCAGTGATGGTGATATAGCAGTGATAGTGAGGTGAAGGTGATATACCAGTGATGGTGATATAGCAGTGATAGTGAGGTGAAGATGATATACCAGTGATAGTGATATAGCAGATGATGGTGATATAGCAAGTGATAGTGAGGTGATGGTGATATACCAGTGATGGTGATATACCAGTAATGGTGAGGTGAAGGTGATATACCAGTGATGGTGATATAGCAAGGGATAGTGAGGTGAAGGTGATATACCAGTGATGGTGATATAGCAGATGATAGTGATATAGCAAGTGATAGTGAGGTGAAGGTGATGTACCAGTGATGGTGATATAGCAGTGATAGCAAGGTGAAGGTGACGTACCAGTGATGGTGATATAGCAGTGATAGTGAGATGGTGATATAGCAGTGATAGTGAGGTGAAGGTGATATACCAGTAATGGTGATATAGCAGTGATAGTGAGATGGTGATATAGCAGTGATAGTGAGGTGAAGGTGATATACCAGTGATGGTGAGGTGATGGTGATATACCAGTGATGGTGATATAGCAAGTGATGGTGATATAGCAGTGATGGTGAGGTGAAGGTTATATACCAGTGATGGTGATATAGCAGTGATAGTGAGGTGATGGTGATATAGAAGTGATAGTGAGGTGATGGTGATATATTAGTGATTGTGAGGTGATGGTGATATAGCAGTGATAGTGAGGTGATGGTGATATATTAGTGATAGTGAGGTGATGGTGATCTAGCAGTGATAGTGAGGTGATGGTGATATATTAGTGATAGTGAGGTGATGGTGAAATATTAGTGATAGTGTACTAATGGTGATATAGCAGTGATAGTGAGGTGATGGTGATAGTAAGGTGATATATTAGTGATAGTGAGGTGATGGTGATATAACAGTGATAGTGAGGTGATGGTTATATAAGTGATAGTAAGGTGATGGTTATATAACAGTGATAGTGAGGTGATGGTGATATATCAGTGATAGTGATATAGCAGTGATAGTGAGGTGATGTGATATATCAGTGATAGTGAGGTGAAGTGATATATCAGTGATAGTGTGATGTGGTGATATAGCAGTGATAGTGAGGTGATGGTTATATAGCAGTGATAGTGAGGTGATGGTTATATAGCAGTGATAGTGAGGTGAAGGAAATATAGCAGTGATGGTGCAGTAGTGGTGATGTAGCAATGATAGTGATATATTAGTGAAAGTAAGGAGGAAATATATCAGTGTGAGGTGATAAAGCAGTGAAAGTGAGATGATGTTGGTGAAGCAGTGAAAATGATAGTGAGCTGTTGGTGATATAACAGTGACAACAGCTGTCATATAGTGACACCAACAATCAGTTACTCAACATGGTCAGTACATTATCCCAGGTGTGGGACCTGAGGTGATGGTGATATAGATGTTATAGTGAGGTGATAGTGATATAGCAATGATAGGTGACAGTACTGTGAAAGAGCAAATGATGGTGATACAGCAGTGATAGTCACGTATAATAGTTAAACACCAAAGATAGTGAAGTTATGATAATATAGTGATAAAGGTTGTACTTGAATTACATTGGCATCAAAACCCACAGTCTATAGTGATGCAGGAGTGATGGTGATGGGTTATGGTACAGTGAACTAGAGTGGCAGCACAACACCACAGTAGTGATGGTGATGGTACAGTGAACTAGAGTGGCAGCACAACACCACAGTAGTGATGGTAATGGTACAGTGAACTAAAGTGGCAGCACAACACCACAGTAGTGATGGTGATGGTACAGTGAACTAGAGTGGCAGCACAACACCACAGTATGGATGGTGGTGGTATAGTGAACTAGAGTGGCAGCACAACACCACAGTAGTGTTGATACAGTGAACTATAGTGGCAGCACAACACCACAGTAGTGATGGTACAGTGAACTAGAGTGGCAGCACAACACCACAGTAGTGATGGTAATGGTATAGTGAACTAAAGTGGCAGCACAACACCACAGTAGTGATGGTGATGGTACAGTGAACTAGAGTGGCAGCACAACACCACAGTAGTGATGGTGATGGTACAGTGAACTAGAGTGGCAGCACAACACCACAGTAGTGATGGTACAGTGAACTAGAGTGGCAGCACAACACCACAGTACTGATGGTGGTGGTACAGTGAACTAGAGTGGCAGCACAACACCACAGTAGTGATGGTGATGGTACAGTGAACTAGAGTGGCAGCACAACACCACAGTAGTGATGGTACAGTGAACTAGAGTGGCAGCACAACACCACAGTAGTGATGGTGATGGTACAGTGAACTAGAGTGGCAGCACAACACCACAGTAGTGATGGTGATGGTACAGTGAACTAGAGTGGCAGCACAACACCACAGTAGTGGTGATACAGTGAACTAGAGTGGCAGCACAACACCACAGTAGTGATGGTGATGGTACAGTGAACTAGAGTGGCAGCACAACACCACAGTAGTGATGGTGGTGGTATAGTGAACTAGAGTGGCTGCACAACACCACAGTATGGATGGTGGTGGTATAGTGAACTAGAGTGGCAGCACAACACCACAGTAGTGTTGATACAGTGAACTATAGTGGCAGCACAACACCACAGTAGTGATGGTACAGTGAACTAGAGTGGCAGCACAACACCACAGTAGTGATGGTGATGGTACAGTGAACTAGAGTGGCAGCACAACACCACAGTAGTGGTGGTACAGTGAACCAAAGTGGCAGCACAACACCACAGTAGTGATGGTGATGGTACAGTGAACCAGAGTGGCAGCACAACACCACAGTAGTGATGGTGATGGTACAGTGAACTAGTGTGGCAGCACAACACCACATTAGTGATGGTGATGGTACAGTGAACTAGAGTGGCAGCACAACACCACAGTAGTGATGGTGGTGGTATAGTGAACTAGAGTGGCAGCACAACACCCCAGTAGTGATGGTACAGTGAACTAGAGTGGCAGCACAACACCACAGTAGTGGTGGTGATGGTACAGTAAACTAGAGTGGAAGCACAACACCACAGTAGTAGTGGTACAGTGAACTAGAGTGGCAGCACAACACCACAGTAGTGATGGTGATGGTACAGTGAACCAGAGTGGCAGCACAACACCACAGTAGTGATGATGATGGTACAGTGAACTAGAGTGGCAGCATAACACCACAGTAGTGATGGTGATGGTATAGTGAACTGGAGTGGCAGCACAACACCACAGTAGTAGTGGTACAGTGAACTAGAGTGGCAGCACAACACCACAGTAGTGATGGTACAGTGAACTAGAGTGGCAGCACAACACCACAGTAGTGATGGTGATGGTACAGTGAACTAGAGTGGCAGCACAACACCACAGTAGTGATAGTACAGTGAACTAGAGTGGCAGCACAACACCGCAGTAGTGATGGTGATGGTACAGTGAACTAGAGTGGAAGCACAACACCACAGTAGTGATGATGGTGGTACAGTGAACTAGAGTGGCAGCACAGCACCACAGTAGTGATGGTGGTGGTACAGTGAACTAGAGTGGCAGCACAACACCACAGTAGTGATAGTGATGGTACAGTGAACTAGAGTAGCAGCACAACACCACAGTAGTCATGGTGGAGGTACAGTGAACTAGAGTGGCAGCACAACACCACAGTAGTGATGGTACAGTGAACTAGAGTGGCAGCACAACACCACAGTAGTGATGGTACAGTGAACTAGAGTGGCAGCACAACACCACAGTAGTGATGGTGATGGTACAGTGAACTTGAGTGGCAGCACCACACCACAGTAGTGATGGTGGTGGTATAGTGAACTAGAGTGGCAGCACAACACCACAGTAGTGTTGGCACAGTGAGCTATAGTGGCAGCACAATACCACAGTAGTGATGGTGATGGTACAGTGAACTAGAGTGGCAGCACAACACCACAGTAGTGATGGTACAGTGAACTAGAGTGGCAGCACAACACCACAGTAGTGGTGGTACAGTGAACTAGAGTGGCAGCACAACACCACAGTAGTGATGGTGATGGTACAGTGAACTAGAGTGGCAGCACAACACCACAGTAGTGATGGTAGTGGTACAGTGAACTAGAGTGGCAGCACAACACCACAGTAGTGGAGGTACAGTGAACCAGAGTGGCAGCACAACACCACAGTAGTGATGGTGATGGTACAGTGAACTAGAGTGGCAGCACAACACCACAGTAGTGATGGTGATGGTACAGTGAACTAGAGTGGCAGCACAACACCACAGTAGTGATGGTGATGGTACAGTGAACTAGAGTGGCAGCACAACACCACAGTAGTGATGATGGTGGTACAGGGAACTAGAGGTGCAGCACAACACCACAGTAGTGATGGTGATGGTACAGTGAACTAGAGTGGCAGCACAGCACCACAGTAGTGATGGTGGTGGTAAAGTGAACTAGAGTGGCAGCACAACACCACAGTAGTGGAGGTACAGTGAACCAGAGTGGCAGCACAACACCACAGTAGTGATAGTGATGGTACAGTGAACTAGAGTAGCAGCACAACACCACAGTAGTGATGGTACAGTGAACTAGAGTGGCAGCACAACACCACAGTAGTGATGGTACAGTGAACTAGAGTGGCAGCACAACACCACAGTAGTGAAGGTACAGTGAACTAGAGTGGCAGCACAACACCACAGTAGTGATAGTGGTGGTACAGTGAACTAGAGTGGCAGCAGAACACCACAGTAGTGATGGTACAGTGAACTAGAGTAACAGCACAACACCGCAGTAGTGATGGTGATGGTACAGTGAACTAGAGTGGCAGCACAACACCATAGTAGTGATGGTACAGTGAACTAGAGTGGCAGCACAACACCACAGTAGTGATGGTGATATGACAGTGAACTAGAATGACAGCACAACACCACAGTAGTGGAGGTACAGTGAACTAGAGTGGCAGCACAACACCACAGTAGTGATGGTGATGGTACAGTGAACTAGAGTGGCAGCACAACACCACAGTAGTGATGGTGATGGTACAGTGAACTAGAGTGGCAGCACAACACCACAGTAGTGATGGTGGTGGTACAGTGAACTAGAGTGCAGCACAACACCACAGTAGTGATGATGGTACAGTGAACTAGAGTGGCAGCACAACACCACAGTCCACCACAGTCACCTCCGTAATGTCACTGTGGTTGACTGCTGCCCTCACCACATCCAGGCCGCTCACCACATCACCGAAGACATTTGGCCACTGGTGACCACCCTGGCGGTCCCTGGTGATGATGGTGAACTGGGCACTTGTGGGACCCCCCAGCGACCCCCACCAGGACGCCACAGCTCCTGCCCGGCGTGACTGCCGGTACTGCCCCTGGAGGTCAGGCAACAGTGGGGCTCCTCCCTCACCATCATTACTCTCGTAGTCTCCGCCCACCACACGCTCCCCCGGCTGACCCTTGTCCCCCACCCACAACAGTTTAGTGTTGCGGTAGGTGTGGCCCCGCTGGCCCGTACACAACAACACAAACTGTCTGGCCAGCGGAGTGTCAGGGGTCAGCCGGATGGTGACCCGCCCTCTTGTTGACCCCGCCCACCCAAGGTCAAGGAACGCCAGGGTGCAGGAGGGGTCCAGCACGCCCACAACATCACTCTCCTGCACAAGATGATATAAATCATGCTGGTAACTGTATAACAAAATGTTATCATATTAGTTATCACAACTCAGTAAGTCAGTAATGTCAGTAAGACTAGTGGGTGTAATAAAGTAACCTGGATGGTGTGGGCGTGGGCGGGCGTGGGCTGACGCAGGAGTGGGTGGAGGTACAGCTGTCCGTCTTGTAGAGTTATCCTGGCGGAGCGGCGGCCATCTTGGTCTTCCTGGACGGCCACCACCCGGCCAGCCTC
This sequence comes from Procambarus clarkii, assembly GCF_040958095.1. Lineage (NCBI taxonomy): Eukaryota > Metazoa > Arthropoda > Malacostraca > Decapoda > Cambaridae > Procambarus > Procambarus clarkii. Next base: position 35,782,241 of record NC_091197.1, on the reverse strand, counting down.
CATCAGGCTCTTGACGGGCTCACTCATCCTGCGGAGGTCCTCAACCTGTGGACAGTGTCAGCCCCATTATCACTTGTGGACAGTGTCAGCCCCATTATCACCTGTGGTCAGTGTCAGCCCCAGTATCACCTGTGGTAAGTGTCAGCACCATTATCACCTGTGGTCAATGGCAGCCCCATTATCACCTGTAGACAGTGTCAGCCCCATTATCACCTGTGGACAGTGTCAGTCCCAGTATCACATGTGAACAGTGTCCGCCCCATTATAACCTGTAGACAGTGTCAGCTCCATTATCACCTGTGGTCAGTGTCAGCCCCATTATCCCCTGTGAAAAGTGTCAGCCCCATTATCACCTGTAGACAGTGTCAGCCCCATTATCACCTGTGGTCAGTGTCAGCCCCATTATCCCGTGAACAGTGTCAGCCCCATTATCCCCTGTGAACAGTGTCAGCCCCATTATAACCTGTGGACAGTGTCAGCCCCATTATCACCTGTGGTCAGTGTCAGCCCCATTATCCCCTGTGAACAGTGTCAGCCCCATTATCACCTGTAAACAGTGTCAGCCCCATTATCACCTGTGGTCAGTGTCAGCCCCATTATCCCCTGTGGACAGTGTCAGCCCCATTATCATCTGTGGTGAGTGTCAGCCCCATTATCCACTGTGGACAGTGTCAACTCCATTATCACCTGTGGTCAGTGTCAGCACCATTATCACCTGTGGTGAGTGTCAACTCCATTATCACCTGTGGTCAGTGTCAGCCCCATTATCACCTGTGGTGTCAGCCCCATTATCACCTGTGGTCAGTGTCAGCCCCATTATCACCTGTGGTGAGTGTCAGCCCCATTATCACCTGTGGTCAGTGTCAGCCCCATTATCCCCTGTGGACAGTGTCAGTTCCATTATCACCTGTGGACAGTGTCAACTCCATTATCACCTGTGGTCAGTGTCAGCCCCATTATCAACTGTGGTCAGTGTCAGCTCCATTATCACCTGTGGACAGTGTTAGCCCCATTATCAACTGTGGTCAGTGTCAGCCCCATTATCACCTGTGGACAGTTTAAGCCCGATTATGACCTGTGGACAGTGTCAGCCCCATTAACACCTGTGGACAGTGTCAGCCCCATTATCACATGTGGACAGTGTCAGCCCCATTATCACATGTGGTCAGTGACAGCCCCATTATCACATGTGGAGAGTCAGGCCCATTATCACCTGTGGACGGTGTCAGGCCCATTATCACTTGTGGACACTGTCAGCCCCAGTATCACCTGTGGAAAGTGTCAGCACCATTATCACACGTGGTCAATGTCAGCCCCATTATCACCTGTAGACAGTGTCAGCCCCATTATCACCTGTAGACAGTGTCAGCCCTATTATCACCTGTGGTCAGTGTCAGCCCCATTATCACCTGTGGTCAGTGTGAGCACCATTATCACCTGTGGAGAGTGTCAGCCCCATTATCACCTGTGGACAGTGTCAGCCCCATTATCTCCTGTGGTCAGTGTCAGCCCCATTATCACCTGTGGACAGTGTCAGCACCATTATCACCTGTGGTCAGTGTCAGCCCCATTATCACCTGTGGTCAGTGTGAGCACCATTATCACCTGTGGTCAGTGTCAGCCCCATTATCACCTGGGGTCAGTGTGAGCACCATTATCACCTGTGGACAGTGTCAGCCCCATTATCACCTGTGGACAGTGTCAGCCCCATTATCTCCTGTGGTCAGTGTCAGCCCCATTATCACCTGTGGACAGTGTGAGCACCATTATCACCTGTGGTCAGTGTCAGCCCCATTATCACCTGTGGTCAGTGTGAGCACCATTATCACCTGTGGTCAGTGTCAGCCCCATTATCACCTGTAGACAGTGTCAGCCCTATTATCACCTGTGGTCAGTGTCAGCCCCATTATCTCCTGTGGTCAGTGTCAGCCCCATTATCACCTGTGGACAGTGTCAGCACCATTATCACCTGTGGTCAGTGTCAGCCCCATTATCACCTGTGGTCAGTGTGAGCACCATTATCACCTGTGGTCAGTGTCAGCCCCATTATCACCTGTAGACAGTGTCAGCCCCATTATCACCTGTGGACAGTGTCAGCCCCATTATCACCTGTGGACAGTGTCAGCCCCATTATCACCTGTGGACAGTGTCAGCACCATTATCACCTGTGGTCAGTGTCAGCCCCATTATCACCTGTGGTCAGTGTGAGCACCATTATCACCTGTGGTCAGTGTCAGCCCCATTATCACCTGTGGTCAGTGTGAGCACCATTATCACCTGTGGTCAGTGTGAGCACCATTATCACCTGTGGACAGTGTCAGCCCCATTATCACCTGTGTACAGTGTCAGCCCCATTATCACCTGTGGACAGTGTCAGCACCATTATCACCTGTGGTCAGTGTGAGCACCATTATCACCTGTGGTCAGTGTGAGCACCATTATCACCTGTGGTCAGTGTCAGCCCCATTATCACCTGTAGACAGTGTCAGCACCATTATCACCTGTGGACAGTGTCAGCCCCATTATCACCTGTGGACAGTGTCAGCCCCATTATCACCTGTGGACAGTGTCAGCCCCATTATCACCTGTGGACAGTGTGAGCACCATTATCACCTGTGGTCAGTGTCAGCACCATTATCACCTGTGGTCAGTTTGAGCCCCTTTATCACTTGCGGACAGTGTCAGCACCATTATCACCTGTTGTCAGTGTGAGCACCATTATCACCTGTGGTCAGTGTCAGCACCATTATCACCTGTGGTCAGTGTCAGCACCATTATCACCTGTGGTCAGTGTGAGCACCATTATCACCTGTGGACAGTGTCAGCACCATTATCACCTGTGGTCAGTGTGAGCACCATTATCACCTGTGGACAGTGTCAACCCCATTATCACCTGTGGACAGTGTCAGCCCCATTATCACCTGTGGTCAGTGTGAGCACCATTATCACCAGTGGTCAGTGTCAGCACCATTATCACCTGTGGTCAGTGTGAGCACCATTATCACCTGTGGACAGTGTCAGCACCATTATCACCTGTGGTCAGTGTGAGCACCATTATCACCTGTGGACAGTGTCAGCACCATTATCACCTGTGGACAGTGTGAGCACCATTATCACCTGTGGTCAGTGTGAGCACCATTATCACCTGTGGACAGAGTCAGCACCATTATCACCTGTGGACAGTGTCACCACCATTATCACCTGTGGACAGTGTCAGCACCATTATCACCTGTGGACAGTGTCAGCCCCATTATCACCTGTGGACAGTGTCAGCACCATTATCACCTGTGGTCAGTGTGAGCACCATTATCACCTGTGGACAGAGTCAGCACCATTATCACCTGTGGACAGTGTCAGCCCCATTATCACCTGTGGACAGTGTCAGCCCCATTATCACCTGTTGACAGTGTCAGCCCCATTATCACCTGTGGACAGAGTCAGCACCATTATCACCTGTGGACAGTGTCAGGCCCATTATCACCTGTGGACAGAGTCAGCACCATTATCACCTGTGGACAGTGTCAGGCCCATTATCACCTGTGGACAGTGTCAGCCCCATTATCACCTGTGGACAGAGTCAGCACCATTATCACCTGTGGTCAGTGTGAGCACCATTATCACCTGTGGACAGTGTCAGCCCCATTATCACCTGTGGACAGAGTCAGCACCATTATCACCTGTGGTCAATGTGAGCACCATTATCACCTGTGGTCAGTGTCAGACCCATTATCACCTGTGGACAGTGTCAGCCCCATTATCACCTGTGGTCAGTGTCAGACCCATTATCGCCTGTGGACAGTGCCAGCTTAATTATCACCTGTGGACAGTGTCAGCACCATTATCACCTGTGGACAGTGTCAGCACCATTATCACCTGTGGACAGTGTCAGCCCCATTATCACCTGTGGTCAGTGTCAGCACCATTATCACCTGTGGACACTGTCAGCAGCATTATCACCTGTGGTTAGTGTCAGCACCATTATCACCTGTGGACAGTGTCAGCCCCATTATCACATGTGAACAGTGTCAGCCCCATTATAACCTGTGGACAGTGTCAGCCCCATTATCACCTGTGGATAGTGTCAGTCCCATTATCACCTGTGGACAGTGTCAGCCCCATTATCACCTGTGGTCAGTGTCAGGCCCATTATCACCTGTGGACAGTGTCAGCCCCATTATCACCTGTGGTCAGTGTCAGGCCCATTGTCACCTGTGGACAGTGTCAGCACTATTATCACCTGTGGACAGTGTCAGCCCCATTATCACACGTGAACAGTGTCAGCCCCATTATAACCTGTGGACAGTGTCAGCCCCATTATCACCTGTGGACAGTGTCAGCTCCATATCACCTGTGGAGTGTCAGCCCCATTATCACCTGTGGTCAGTGTCAGGCCCATTATCACCTGTGGACAGTGTCAGCTCCATTATCAGTTGTGGTCAGTGTCAGCCCCATTATCACCTGTGGTCAGTGTCAGCCCCATTATCACCTGTGGTCAGTGTCAGATCAATACTACCTGTGGACAGTGTCAGCCCCATTATCACCTGTGATCATTGTCAGCCCCATTATCACCTGTGGTCAGTGTCAGATCAATATTAACTGTGGACAGTGTCAGCCCCATTATCACCTGTGGACAGTGTCAGCTCCATTATCACCTGTGGACAGTGTCAGCACCATTATCACCTGTGGAAAGTGTCAGCTCCATTATCACCTGTTGACAGTGTCAGCACCATTATCACACGTGGACAGTGTCAGCCCCATTATCACATGTGGACAGTGTCAGCCCCATTAACACATGTGGCAAGTGTCATCCCAATTATCAGCTATGGACAGTGTCAGCACCATTAACACCTATGGACAGTGTCAGCACCATTATCAACTGTGGACAGTATCAGCCCCATTGCCAAATGTGTACAGTGTCAGCTCAATTATCACCTGTGAACAGTGTCAGTACCATTATCACTTGTGGACAGTGTCAGCACCATTATCACCTGTGGACAGTGTCAGCCCCATTATTACATGTAGACAGTGTCAGCCCCATTGCCACAAGTGGTCAGTGTCAGACCCATTATCACCTATGGTCAGTGTCAACTCCATATCACCTGTGGTCAGTGTCAGCCCCATTATCACCTGTGGATAGGGTCAGCACCATTATCACCTGTGGATAGGGTCAGCCCCATTATCACCTGTGGATAGGGTCAGCACCATTATCACCTGTGGATAGGGTCAGCACCATTATCACCTGTGGTCAGTGTCATCCACATTATCACCTGTGGACAGTGTCAGCACCATTATCACCTGTGGTCAGTCTCAGCCCCATTATCACATGTGGACAGTGTCAGCCCCACTATCACCTGTGGTGTCAGCTCAACTATCACCTGTGGATAGGGTCAGGACCATTGTCACCTGTGGACAGTGTCATCCCCATTATCACCTGTGGACCGTGTCAGCCCCATTATCACCTGTGTCAGTCTCAGCCCCATTATCACCTGTGGACCGTGTCAGCCCCATTTTCACCTGTGGTCAGTCTCAGCACCATTATCACCTGTGGACAGTGTCAGCACCATTATCACATGTGGTCAGTGTCAGCCCCATTATCACCTGTGGTCAGTGTCAGCTCCATTATCACACGTGGACAGTGTCAGCACCATTATCACCTGTGGACAGTGTCAGCCCCAATATCACCTGTGGACAGTGTCAGCCCCATTATCACCTGTGGACAGTGTCAGCCCCATTATCACCTGTGGTCAGTGTCAGCCCCATTATCACCTGTGGACAGTGTCAGCACCATTATCACCTGTGAACAGTGTCAGGCCCATTATCACCTGTGGACAGTGTCAGCCCCATTATCCCGTGGTCAGTGTCAGCTCCATTATCACCTGTGGACAGTGTCAGCCCCATTAAACCTGTGGTCAGTGTCAGCTCCATTATCACTATGGACAGTGTCAGGCCCATTATCACCTGTGGACAATGTCAGGTTCATTATCACCTGTGGACAGTGTCAGCCCCATTATCACCTGTGATCAGTGTCAGCACCATTATCACCTGTGTTCAGTGTCAGCACCATTATCACCTGTGGTCAGTGTCAACCTCATTATCACCTGTGGACAATGTCAGGTCCATTATCACCTGTGGACAGTGTCAGCCCCATTATCACCTGTGGTCAGTGTCAGCATCATTATCACCTGTGGACAGTGTCAGCACCATTATCACCTGTGGACAGTGTCAGCACCCTTATCACCTGTGATCATTGTCAGCCCCATTATCACCTGTGAACAGTGTCAGCACCCTTATCACCTGTGATCATTGTCAGCCCCATTATCACCTGTGGTCAGTGTCAGATCAATATTACCTGTGGACAGTGTCAGCCCCATTATCACCTGTGGACAGTGTCAGCTCCATTATCACCTGTGGACAGTGTCAGCACCCTTATCAGCTGTGATCATTGTCAGCCCCATTATCACATGTGGACAGTTTTAGCTCATTAACACCTATGGAAAGTGTCAGCACCATTATCACCTGTGGTCAGTGTCAGCCCCATATCACCTGTGGTCAGTGTCAGCCCCATTATCACCTGTGGGCAGTGTCAGCACCATTATCATCTGTGAACAGTGTCAGGCCCATTATCACCTGTGGACAGTGTCAGCCCCATTATCCCGTGGTCAGTGTCAGCTCCATTATCACCTGTGGACAGTGTCAGCCCCATTATCACCTGTGGACAGTGTCACCCCCATTATCACCTGTGGTAGGGTGTCAGCTCCATTATCACTATGGACAGTGTCAGGCCCATTATCACCTGTAGACAGTATCAGCTCCATTAACACCTGTGGACAGTGTCAGCCCCATTATCACCTGTGGTCAGTGTCAGACCCATTATCACATGTGGACAGTGTCAGCGCTACTATCACCTATGGTCAGTGTCAACTCCATTATCACCTGTGGACAGTGTCAGTCCCATTATCACCTGTGGACAGTATCAGCCCCATTATCACCTGTGGTGAGTGTCAACTCCATTATCACCTGTTGTCAGTGTCAGCCCCATTATCACCTGTGATCAGTGTCAACTCCATTATCACCTGTGGTCAGTGTCAGGCCCATTATCACCTGTGGTCAGTGTCAACTCCATTATCACCTGTGGTCAGTGTCAGCCCCATAATCACCTTTGATCAGTGTCAACTCCATTATCACCTGTGGTCAGTGTCAGCCACATTATCACCTGTGGTCAGTGTCAGCCACATTATCACCTGGGGAAAGTGTCAGTCCCATTATCACCTGTGGACAGTGTCAGTACCATTATCACCTGTGGACAGTGTCAGTACCATTATCACCTGTGGAGAGTGTCAGCTCCATTATCACCTGTGGACAGTGTCAGCACCATTATCACCTGTGGTCAGTGTCAGCACCATTATCACCTGTGGACAGTGTCAGCCCCATTATCACATGTAGACAGTGTCAGCACCATTATTATATGTGGACAGTATCAGCCCCATTGCCACATGTGGTCAGTGTCAGACCCATTATTACCTTGTGGACAGTGTCAGCTCCATTATCACCTGTGGACCGTGTAAGCCCCATTATCACCTGTGGACCGTCTCAGCCCCATTATCACCTGTGGACAGTGACATCCCCAGTATCACCTGTGGACAGTGTCAGCACCATTATCACATGTGGACAGTGTCAGCACCATTATCACCTGTGGATAGGGTCAGCACCATTATCACCTGTGAAGTGTCATACCCATTATCACCTGTGGACCGTGTCAGCCCCATTATCACCTGGGGTCAGTCTCAGCCCCATTATCACCTGTGGACAGTGTCAGCCCCATTATCACCTGTGGACCGTGTCAGCCCCATTATCACCTGTGGTCAGTCTCAGCTCCATTATCACCTGTGGACAGTGTCAGCCCCATTGTCACCTGTGGACCGTGTCAGCCCCATTATCTCCTGTGGTCAGTCTCAGCCCCATTATCACCTGTGGATAGTGTCATCCCCATTATCACCTGTGGACCGTGTCAGCCCCATTATCAACTGTGGTCAGTCTCAGCCCCATTATCACCTGTGAACTGTGTCAGCCCCATTATCACCTGTGAACTGTGTCAGCCCCATTATCACATGTGGACAGTCAGCCCCATTTTCACATGTGGTCAGTGTCAGCCCCATTATCACCTGTTGTCAGTGTCAGCTCCATTATCACATGTGGACAGTGTCAGCACCATTATCACCTGTGGACAGTGTCAGCCCCATTATCACCTGTGGACTGTGTCAGCCCCATTATCACCTGTGGTCAGTGTCAGCTCCATTATCACATGAGGACAGTGTCAGCACCATTATCATCTCTGGACAGTGTCAGCCCCATTATCACCTGTGGACAGTGTCAGCCCCATTATGACCTGTGGACAGTCAGCCCCATTATGACCTGTGGACAGTGTTAGCCCCATTATCACCTGTGGTCAGTGTCAGCCCCATTATTACCTGTGGACAGTGTCAGCTCCATTATCACCTGTGAACAGTGTCAGGCCCATTATCACCTGTGGACAGTGTCAGCCCCATTATCCCCTGTGGTCAGTGTCAGCTCCATTATCACCTGTGGACAGTCTCAGCCCCATTATCACATGTGGACAGTGTCAGCCCCACTATCACCTGTGTTGTCAGCTTAATTATCACCTGTGGATAGGGTCAGCACCATTATCACATGTGGACCGTGTCAGCCTCATTATCACCTGTGGTCAGTCTCAGCCATATTATCACCTGTGGACAGTGTCAGCCCCATTATCACCTGTGGACCGTGTCAGCCCCATTATCACCTGTGGTTAGTCTCAGCCCCATTATCACCTGTCGACAGTGTCAGCCCCATTATCACCTGTGGACCGTGTCAGCCCCATTATCACCTGTGGTCAGTCTCAGCCCCATTATCACCTGTGGTCAGTCTCAGCCCCATTATCACCTGTGGACAGTGTCATCCCCATTATCACCTGTGGACCGTGTCAGCCCCATTATCAACTGTGGTCAGTCTCAGCCCCATTATCACCTGTGAACTGTGTCAGCCCCATTATCACCTGTGAACTGTGTCAGCCCCATTATCACCTGTGGACAGTGTCAGCCCCATTATCCCCTGTGGTCAGTGTCAGCTCCATTATCACCTGTGGACAGTCTCAGCCCCATTATCACCTGTGGACAGTGTCAGCCCCATTATCACCTGTGGTCAGTGTCCGCTCCATTATCACTACAGACAGTGTCAGGCCCATTATCACCTGTGGACAGTGTCAGGCCTATTTTCACCTGTGGACAGTGTCAGCCCCATTATCACCTATGGTCAGTGTTAGCCCCATTATCTCCTGTGGACAATGTCAGGTCCATTATCACCTGTGGACAGTGTCAGCCCCATTATCACCTGTGGTCAGTGTCAGCACCATTATCACCTGTGTTCAATGTCAGCACCATTATCACCTGTGGACAGTGTCAGCACCATTAGCACCTGTGGACAGTGTCAGGCCCATTATCGCCTGTGGACAGTGTCAGCCCCATTATTACCTGTGGACAGTGTCAGCACCATTATCACCTGTGGTCAGTGTCAGCCCCATATCACCTGTGGTCAGTGTCAGCCCCATTATCACCTGTGGACAGTGTCAGCACCATTATCACCTGTGAACAGTGTCAGGCCCATTATCACCTGTGGACAGTGTCAGCCGCATTATCACCTGTGGTCAGTATCAGACCCATTATCACCTGTGGACAGTGTCAGCACCATTATCACCTGTGGACAGTGTCAGTCCCATTATGACCTGTGGACAGTATCAGCCCCATTATCACCTGTGGACAGTGTCAGTCCCATTATCACCTGAGGTCAGTGTCAGTCCCATGATCACCTGTGGACAGTGTCAGCACCATTATTACCTGTGGTCAGTGTCAGTCCCATTATCACCTGTGGACAGTATCAGCCCCATTATCACCTGTGGACAGTGTCAGTCCCATTATCACCTGTGGACAGTGTCAGCCCTATTATCACCAGTGATCAGTGTCAACTCCATTATCACCTGGTGTCAGTGTCAGCCCCATTATCACCAGTGATCAGTGTCAACTCCATTATCACCTGTGGTCAGTGTCAGCCACATTATCACCTGTGGTCAGTGTCAGCCCCATAATCACCTTTGATCAGTGTCAACTCCATTATCACCTGTCGTCAGTGTCAGGACCATTATCACCTGTGGTCAGTGTCAACTCCATTATCACCTGTGGTCAGTGTCAGCCCCATAATCACCAGTGATCAGTGTCAACTCCATTATCACCTGTGGTCAGTGTCAGCCACATTATCACCTGTGGTCAGTGTCAGCCACATTATCACCTATGGACAGTGTCAGTCCCATTATCACCTATGGACAGTGTCAGTACCATTATCACCTGTGGACAGTGTCAGTACCATTATCACCTGTGGACAGTGTCAGTACCATTATCACCTTTGGACAGTGGCAGCTCCATTATCACCTGTGGACAGTGTCAGTACCATTATCACTTGTGGACAGTGTCAGCACCATTATCACCTGTGGTCAGTGTCAGCACCATTATCACCTGTGGACAGTGTCAGTACCATTATCACCTGTGGACAGTGTCAGTACCATTATCACCTGTGGACAGTGTCAGTACCATTATCACCTGTGGACAGAGTCAGTACCATTATCACCTGTGGACAGTGTCAGTACTATTATCACCTGTGGACAGTGTCAGCTACATTATCACCTGTGGACAGTGTCAGTCCCATTATCACCTGTGGACAGTGTCAGTACCATTATCACCTGTGGACAGTGTCAGTACCATTATCACCTGTGGACAGTGTCAGTACCATTATCACCTGTGGACAGTGTCAGTACCATTATCACCTGTGGACAGTGTCAGTACCATTATCACCTGTGGACAGTGTCAGCTCCATTATCACCTGTGGACAGTGTCAGTACCATTATCACTTGTGGACAGTGTCAGCTCCATTATCACCTGTGGACAGTGTCAGTACCATTATCACTTGTGGACAGTGTCAGCACCATTATCACCTGTGGTCAGTGTCAGCACCATTATCACCTGTGGACAGTGTCAGCCCCATTATCACATGTAGACAGTGTCAGCACCATTATTATATGTGGACAGTATCAGCCCCATTGCCACAAGTGGTCAGTGTCAGACCCATTATTACCTTGTGGACAGTGTCAGCTCAATTATCACCTGTGGACAGTGTCAGTACCATTATCACTTGTGGACAGTGTCAGCACCATTATCACCTGTGGTCAGTGTCAGCACCATTACCACCTGTGGACAGTGTCAGCCTCATTAACACATGTAGGCAGTGTCAGCACCATTATTATGTTGACAGTATCAGCCCCATTGCCACATGTAGTCAGTGTCAGACCCATTATCACCTGTGGTCAGTGTCAACTCCATTATCACCTGTGGTCAGTGTCAGCCCCATTATCACCTGTGGATAGGGTCAACACCATTATCACCTGTGGACAGTGTCAGCCCCATTATCACCTGTGGACAGTGTCAGCACCATTATCACATTTGGACAGTGTCAGCCCCACTATCACCTGTGCTGTCAGCTCAATTATCACCTGTGGATAGGGTCAGCACCATTATCACCTGTGAACAGTGTCATACCCATTATCACCTGTAGACCGTGTCAGCCCCATTAATACATGTGGTCAGTCTCAGCCCCATTATCACCTGTGGACAGTGTCAGCCCCATTATCACCTGTGGACCGTGTCAGCCCCATTATCACCTGTGGTCAGTCTCAGCCCCATTATCACCTGTGGACAGTGTCAGCCCCATTATCACCTGTGGACCGTGTCAGCCCCATTATCACCTGTGGTCAGTCTCAGCCCCATTATCACCTATGGACAGTGTCATCCCCATTATCACCTGTGGACCGTGTCAGCCCCATTATCAACTGTGGTCAGTCTCAGCCGCATTATCACCTGTGAACTGTGTCAGCCCCATTATCACCTGTGAACTGTGTCAGCCCCATTATCACATGTGGACAGTGTCAGCTCCATTATCACATGTGGACAGTGTCAGCCCCATTTTCACATGTGGTCAGTGTCAGCCCCATTATCACCTGTGGTCAGTGTCAGCTCCATTATCACATGTGGACAGTGTCAGCACCATTATCACCTGTGGACAGTGTCAGCCCCATTATCACCTGTGGACTGTGTCAGCCCCATTATCACCTGTGGTCAGTGTCAGCTCTATTATCACATGTGGACAGTGTCAGCACCATTATCATCTCTGGACAGTGTCAGCCCCATTATCACCTGTGGACAGTGTCAGCCCCATTATCACCTGTGGATAGTCAGCCCCTTTATGACCTGTGGACAGTGTTAGCCCCATTATCACCTGTGGTCAGTGTCAGCCCCATTATCACCTGTGGACAGTCAGCCCCATTATCACCTGTGGATAGTGTCAGCCCCATTATCACCTGTGGACAGTCAGCCCCATTATGACCTGTGGACAGTGTTAGCCCCATTATCACCTGTGGTCAGTGTCAGCCCCATTATCACCTGTGGTCAGTGTCAGTACCATTATCACTTGTGGACAGTGTCAGCACCATTATCACCTGTGGTCAGTGTCAGCACCATTACCACCTGTGGACAGTGTCAGCCTCATTAACACATGTAGGCAGTGTCAGCACCATTATTATGTGGACAGTATCAGCCCCATTGCCACATGTAGTCAGTGTCAGACCCATTATCACCTGTGGTCAGTGTCAACTCCATTATCACCTGTGGTCAGTGTCAGCCCCATTATCACCTGTGGATAGGGTCAACACCATTATCACCTGTGGACAGTGTCAGCCCCATTATCACCTGTGGACAGTGTCAGCACCATTATCACATTTGGACAGTGTCAGCCCCACTATCACCTGTGCTGTCAGCTCAATTATCACCTGTGGATAGGGTCAGCACCATTATCACCTGTGAACAGTGTCATACCCATTATCACCTGTAGACCGTGTCAGCCCCATTAATACCTGTGGTCAGTCTCAGCCCCATTATCACCTGTGGACAGTGTCAGCCCCATTATCACCTGTGGACCGTGTCAGCCCCATTATCACCTGTGGTCAGTCTCAGCCCCATTATCACCTGTGGACAGTGTCAGCCCCATTATCACCTGTGGACCGTGTCAGCCCCATTATCACCTGTGGTCAGTCTCAGCCCCATTATCACCTATGGACAGTGTCATCCCCATTATCACCTGTGGACCGTGTCAGCCCCATTATCAACTGTGGTCAGTCTCAGCCGCATTATCACCTGTGAACTGTGTCAGCCCCATTATCACCTGTGAACTGTGTCAGCCCCATTATCACATGTGGACAGTGTCAGCTCCATTATCACATGTGGACAGTGTCAGCCCCATTTTCACATGTGGTCAGTGTCAGCCCCATTATCACCTGTGGTCAGTGTCAGCTCCATTATCACATGTGGACAGTGTCAGCACCATTATCACCTGTGGACAGTGTCAGCCCCATTATCACCTGTGGACTGTGTCAGCCCCATTATCACCTGTGGTCAGTGTCAGCTCTATTATCACATGTGGACAGTGTCAGCACCATTATCATCTCTGGACAGTGTCAGCCCCATTATCGCCTGTGGACAGTGTCAGCCCCATTATCACCTGTGGATAGTCAGCCCCTTTATGACCTGTGGACAGTGTTAGCCCCATTATCACCTGTGGTCAGTGTCAGCCCCATTATCACCTGTGGACAGTCAGCCCCATTATCACCTGTGGACAGTGTCAGCCCATTATCACCTGTGGACAGTCATCCCCATTATGACCTGTGGACAGTGTTAGCCCCATTATCACCTGTGGTCAGTGTCAGCCCCATTATCACCTGTGGTCAGTGTCAGCTCCATTATCACATGTGGACAGTGTCAGCACCATTATCACCTGTGGACAGTGTCAGCCCCATTAACACCTGTGGACTGTGTCAGCCCCATTATCACCTGTGGTCAGTGTCAGCTCCATTATCACATGTGGACAGTGTCAGCACCATTATCATCTCTGGACAGTGTCAGCCCCATTATCACCTGTGGACAGTGTCAGCCCCATTATCACCTGTGGACAGTCAGCCCCATTATGACCTGTGGACAGTGTTAGCCCCATTATCACCTGTGGTCAGTGTCAGCCCCATTATCACCTGTGGACAGTCAGCCCCATTATCACCTGTGGACAGTGTCAGCCCCATTATCACCTGTGGACAGTCAGCCCCATTATGACCTGTGGACAGTGTTAGCCCCATTATCACCCGTGGTCACTGTCAGCACCATTATCACCTGTGGACAGTCAGCCCCATTATGACCTGTGGACAGTGTTAGCCCCATTATCACCTGTGGTCAGTGTCAGCCCCATTATCACCTGTGGACAGTCAGCCCCATTATCACCTGTGGACAGTGTCAGCCCCATTATCACCTGTGGACAGTCAGCCCCATTATGACCTGTGGACAGTGTTAGCCCCATTATCACCTGTGGTCACTGTCAGCACCATTATCACCTGTGGACAGTCAGGCGCATTATCACCTGTGGTCAGTGTCAGCCCCATTATCACCTGTGGTCAGTGTCAGCTCCATTATCACATGTGGACAGTGTCAGCACCATTATCACCTGTGGACAGTGTCAGCCCCATTATCACCTGTGGACTGTGTCAGCCCCATTATCACCTGTGGTCAGTGTCAGCTCGATTATCACATGTGGACAGTGTCAGCACCATTATCATCTCTGGACAGTGTCAGCCCCATTATCACCTGTGGACAGTGTCAGCCCCATTATCACCTGTGGATAGTCAGCCCCTTTATGACCTGTGGACAGTGTTAGCCCCATTATCACCTGTGGTCAGTGTCAGCCCCATTATCACCTGTGGACAGTCAGCCCCATTATCACCTGTGGACAGTGTCAGCCCCATTATCACCTGTGGACAGTCAGCCCCATTATGACCTGTGGACAGTGTTAGCCCCATTATCACCTGTGGTCAGTGTCAGCCCCATTATCACCTGTGGTCAGTGTCAGTACCATTATCACTTGTGGACAGTGTCAGCACCATTATCACCTGTGGTCAGTGTCAGCACCATTACCACCTGTGGACAGTGTCAGCCTCATTAACACATGTAGGCAGTGTCAGCACCATTATTATGTGGACAGTATCAGCCCCATTGCCACATGTAGTCAGTGTCAGACCCATTATCACCTGTGGTCAGTGTCAACTCCATTATCACCTGTGGTCAGTGTCAGCCCCATTATCACCTGTGGATAGGGTCAACACCATTATCACCTGTGGACAGTGTCAGCCCCATTATCACCTGTGGACAGTGTCAGCACCATTATCACATTTGGACAGTGTCAGCCCCACTATCACCTGTGCTGTCAGCTCAATTATCACCTGTGGATAGGGTCAGCACCATTATCACCTGTGAACAGTGTCATACCCATTATCACCTGTAGACCGTGTCAGCCCCATTAATACCTGTGGTCAGTCTCAGCCCCATTATCACCTGTGGACAGTGTCAGCCCCATTATCACCTGTGGACCGTGTCAGCCCCATTATCACCTGTGGTCAGTCTCAGCCCCATTATCACCTGTGGACAGTGTCAGCCCCATTATCACCTGTGGACCGTGTCAGCCCCATTATCACCTGTGGTCAGTCTCAGCCCCATTATCACCTATGGACAGTGTCATCCCCATTATCACCTGTGGACCGTGTCAGCCCCATTATCAACTGTGGTCAGTCTCAGCCGCATTATCACCTGTGAACTGTGTCAGCCCCATTATCACCTGTGAACTGTGTCAGCCCCATTATCACATGTGGACAGTGTCAGCTCCATTATCACATGTGGACAGTGTCAGCCCCATTTTCACATGTGGTCAGTGTCAGCCCCATTATCACCTGTGGTCAGTGTCAGCTCCATTATCACATGTGGACAGTGTCAGCACCATTATCACCTGTGGACAGTGTCAGCCCCATTATCACCTGTGGACTGTGTCAGCCCCATTATCACCTGTGGTCAGTGTCAGCTCTATTATCACATGTGGACAGTGTCAGCACCATTATCATCTCTGGACAGTGTCAGCCCCATTATCACCTGTGGACAGTGTCAGCCCCATTATCACCTGTGGATAGTCAGCCCCTTTATGACCTGTGGACAGTGTTAGCCCCATTATCACCTGTGGTCAGTGTCAGCCCCATTATCACCTGTGGACAGTCAGCCCCATTATCACCTGTGGACAGTGTCAGCCCATTATCACCTGTGGACAGTCAGCCCCATTATGACCTGTGGACAGTGTTAGCCCCATTATCACCTGTGGTCAGTGTCAGCCCCATTATCACCTGTGGTCAGTGTCAGCTCCATTATCACATGTGGACAGTGTCAGCACCATTATCACCTGTGGACAGTGTCAGCCCCATTAACACCTGTGGACTGTGTCAGCCCCATTATCACCTGTGGTCAATGTCAGCTCCATTATCACATGTGGACAGTGTCAGCACCATTATCATCTCTGGACAGTGTCAGCCCCATTATCACCTGTGGACAGTGTCAGCCCCATTATCACCTGTGGACAGTCAGCCCCATTATGACCTGTGGACAGTGTTAGCCCCATTATCACCTGTGGTCAGTGTCAGCCCCATTATCACCTGTGGACAGTCAGCCCCATTATCACCTGTGGACAGTGTCAGCCCCATTATCACCTGTGGACAGTCAGCCCCATTATGACCTGTGGACAGTGTTAGCCCCATTATCACCTGTGGTCACTGTCAGCACCATTATCACCTGTGGACAGTCAGCCCCATTATGACCTGTGGACAGTGTTAGCCCCATTATCACCTGTGGTCAGTGTCAGCCCCATTATCACCTGTGGACAGTCAGCCCCATTATCACCTGTGGACAGTGTCAGCCCCATTATCACCTGTGGACAGTCAGCCCCATTATGACCTGTGGACAGTGTTAGCCCCATTATCACCTGTGGTCACTGTCAGCACCATTATCACCTGTGGACAGTCAGGCGCATTATCACCTGTGGTCAGTGTCAGCCCCATTATCACCTGTGGTCAGTGTCAGCTCCATTATCACATGTGGACAGTGTCAGCACCATTATCACCTGTGGACAGTGTCAGCCCCATTATCACCTGTGGACTGTGTCAGCCCCATTATCACCTGTGGTCAGTGTCAGCTCGATTATCACATGTGGACAGTGTCAGCACCATTATCATCTATGGACAGTGTCAGCCCCATTATCACCTGTGGACAGTGTCAGCCCCATTATCACCTGTGGACAGTCAGCCCCATTACGACCTGTGGACAGTGTTAGCCCCATTATCACCTGTGGTCAGTGTCAGCCCCATTATCACCTGTGGACAGTCAGCCCCTTTATCACCTGTGGACAGTGTCAGCCCCATTATCACCTGTGGACAGTCAGCCCCATTATGACCTGTGGACAGTGTTAGCCCCATTATCACCTGTGGTCAGTGTCAGCACCATTATCACCTGTAGTCAGTGTCAGCCCCATTATCACTTGTGGACAGTGTTAGCCCCATTATCACCTGTGGTCAGTGTCAGCCCCATTATCACTTGTGGACAGTGTTAGCCCCATTATCACCTGTGGTCAGTGTCAGCACCATTATCACCTGTGGAAAGTGTCAGCCCCATTATCGCCTGTGGACAGTGTTAGCCTCATTATCACCTGTGGTCAGTGTCAGCCCCATTACCACCTGTGGAAAGTGTCAGCCCCATTATCGCCTGTGGACAGTGTCAGCCCCATTATCACTTGTGGACAGTGTCAGCCCCATTCACCAGCACACTCACAACCACCACACTCACACAACCACCACACACACAACCACCACACTCACAACCATCACACACACAACCACCACACACACAACCACCACACTCACACAACCACCACACACACAACCACCACACACACAACCACCACACTCACAACCATCACACACACAACCACCACACTCACAACCATCACACACACAACCACCACACTCACAACCATCACACACACAACCATCACACTCACAACCATCACACACACAACCACCACACACACAACCATCACACACACACAACCATCACACTCACAACCATCACACACACAACCACCACACACACAACCATCACACTCACAACCATCACACACACAACCACCACACTCACAACCATCACACTCACAACCATCACACACACAACCATCACACACACAACCACCACACACACAACCACCACACACACAACCACCACACACACAACCATCACACTCACAACCATCACACACACAACCATCACACTCACAACCATCACACACACAACCACCACACACACAACCACCACACACACAACCACCACACTCACAACCATCACACACACAACCATCACACTCACAACCACCACACACACAACCACCACTCACAACCACCACACTCACAACCACCACACACACAACCACCACACTCACAACCATCACACTCACAACCATCACACTCACAACCAACACACTCACAACCACCACACTCACAACCACTACACTCACAACCACCACACACACAACCACCACACTCACAACCATAACACTCACAACCACCACACTCACAACCACCACACTCACAACCACCACACACACAACCACCACACTCACAACCACCACACACACAACCAACACTCACAACCACCACACACACAACCACCACTCACAACCACCACACACACAACCACCACTCACAACCACCACACGCACAACCACAACACTCACAACCACCACACACACAACCACCACACACACAACCATCACACGCACAACCACAACACTCACAACCACCACACTCACACAACCACCACACTCACAACCACCACACGCACAACCACAACACTCACAACCACCACACTCACACAACCACCACACTCACAACCACCACCACACAACCACCACACTCACAACCACCACACACACACCACCACACTCACAACCACAACACTTAAAACCACCACATTCTCACAACCACCACACTCACAACCACCACACGCACAACCACCACACACACACAACCACCACACACACACAACCACCATACTCACAACCACCACACTCACACAACCACCACACACAACCACCACACGCACAACCACCACATGCACAACCACTACCACACACAACCACCACACGCACAACCACCACACTCAAAACCACCACACACACAACCACCACATTCTCACAACCACCACACTCACAACCACCACACGCACAACCACCACACACACACAACCACCACACACACACAACCACCACACACACAACCACCACACTCACAACCACCACACACACAACCAACACTCACAACCACCACACACACAACCACCACACTCACAACCACCACACACACAACCACCACACTCACAACCACCACACGCACAACCACCACACGCACAACCACCACCACACACAACCACCACACGCACAACCACCACACACACCACCACACACACAACCACCACATGCACAACCACCACACTCAAAACCACCACACACACCACCACCACACACACACACACACAACCACCACACACACATTCTACACACTCGCAACCACCATACACACAACCACCACACACACAACCACCACACTCACAACCACCACACTCACAACTATCACACACACCACCACCACACACACAACCACCACACTCACAACCACCACACACAACAACCATCACACACACCACCACCACACACACCACCACCACACACACAACCACCACACACACAACCACCACCACACACAACCACCACACTCACAACCTACACACTCGCAACCACCATACACACAACCATCACACACACACACACAACCACCACACACACAACCATCACACTCACAACCACCACACACACAACCACCACACACACAACCACCACACACACAACCACCACACGCACAACCACAACACTCACAACCACCACACTCACAACCACCACACTCACAACAACCACACACACAACCACCACACACACAACCACCACCACACACAACCACCACATTCACAACCACCACTCACAACCACAACATTCACAACCATCACACTCACAACCACCACACGCACAACCACAACACTCACAACTACCACTCACAACCACCACACTCACAACCACCACACACACAACCACCACACACACAACCATCACACACACAACCACCACATACACAACCACCACACTCACAACCACCACACACACAACCACCACATACACAACCACCAGACTCACAACCACCACACACACACAACCACCACACACACCACCATCACACACACCACCACCACACTCACAACCACCACACTCACAACCACCACACTCACAACTACCACACTCACAACCACCACACACAACCACCACACACACAACCACCACATACACAACCACCACACACAACCACCACACACAACCACCACACACACAACCACCACACACACAACCACCACACACACAACCACCACACACACAACTACCACACACACAACTACCACACACACAACCATCACACACACAACCACCACACTCACAACCACCACACTCACAACCACCACACACACACAACCACCACACACACACAACCACCACACTCACAAACACCACACACACAACCACCACACTCACAACTACCACACACACAACCATCACACACACAACCACCACACTCACAACCACCACACGGACAACCACAACACTCACAACCACCACACTCACAACCACCACACACACACAACCACCACACACACAACCACCACACTCACAACCACCACATGCACAACCACCACACACACACAACCACCACACACACACAACCACCACACTCACAACCACCACCACACAACCACCACACTCACAACCACCACACACACACCACCACACTCACAACCACAACACTTAAAACCACCACATTCTCACAACCACCACACACACAACCATCACACACACAACCACCACACTCACAACCACCACACACACAACCACCACACACACACAACCACCACACACACAACCTCCACACACACAACCACAACACTCACAACCACCACACACACAACCACCACACACACACAACCACCACACACACAACCTCCACACACATAACCTCCACACACACAACCACCACACTCACAACCTACACACTCACAACCACCACACACAACCACCACACTCACAACCACCACACACACAACCACCACAAACACAACCACCACACACAACCACCACACACACACAACCACCACACACACACAACCATCACACTCACAACCACCACACACACACCACCACAACACACACACAACCATCACACTCACACCACCACCACACACACAACCACCACACTCACAACCACCACACACACACAACCACCACACTCACAACCACCACACTCACAACACCCACTCACACAACCACCACACACAACCACCACACTCACAACCACCACACACACACACACCCACTACACTCACAACCACCACACACACACAACCACCACAGACACACAACCACCACAGACACACACCTCCACCACAGACACAACCACCACACTCACAACCACCACATTCACCACCACCACAACACTCACAACCTCCACAAACACAACCATCACACACACACATAACCACCACATACACCCACAACCAGCACTCTCACAACCACCACACACACCACCACCGCACACACAACCTTCATACTCACAACCACCACACACCACCACCACACACACAACAACCACACACACACAACCACCACACACACACAACCACTACACACTCACAACCACCACACTCACAACCACCACACACACACAACCACCACACACACAACCACCACACACACACAACCACCACACACACACAACCATCACACTCACAACCACCACACACACAACCACCACACTCACAACCACCACACACACAACCACCACACACACAACCACCACACACACACAACCACCACACACACACAACCACCACACTCACAACCACCACACACACACAACCACCACACACACCATCACCATACACACAACCACCACCACACACAACCATCACACACACAACCACCACACACACACACCACCACCACCACACACAACCACCACACTCACAACCACCACACTCACAACCACCACACACACCACTACCACACACACCCCCTTCCCCTTCATCCCATACCCTCCCTATCCCTCCTCCCCCGTCACCCCGTATCCTCCATGTCCCCTCTATCTCCTTAACCCACACCCTACCTGTTCCCCCTTCCATGAAATCCCCACCCCTCACCCCAAACTCCCCTGAAACCCTGCAAACCACCTCACAGATCATCTCACCCACTGAAAAGCTTCCCACACCAGCAGAATGCTCGCCAAGAAAGGGACAAGAAAATGAACTGAAGAAAGTGAGCTTCAAGGCTAACACTAACATAGATGGAATTACTAATAAAACAAGTGAACTCGGAGAATGGGCACTAGAAGAAAACCCAGACATAATAGCACACACAGAAACAAAGCTAACACCATAACAAACGCAGTGTTTCCACAGGGCTACTATGTAGTGAGGAAAGAGAGAGAAAAGAGAGGAGGAGGTGGTGTAGCTTTGCTACTAAGAGAAGGTTGGAGTTTCGAAGAGATGGTAATTCAGAACTGTGAAGGTTTCAGTGACTACATATCAGGCACCATAGCAACTGGAGGACAGAAAATTATAGTAGTAGTCATATATAACCCCCCACCAAATGTCAGAAGACCCAGACAGGAATATGATAGAAACAACTTGGCCACCATCAATATAATAGAGAGCAGCAGCTTCTGTGGCTAGCAGGAACGGTGCCAGACTACTAATCATGGGAGACTTCAACCATGGAAAGATAGATTGGGGGAACAGAGACCCACACGGAGGCCCAGACACATGGAGAGCTAAGCTGTTGAATGTGGCAACAAGAAACTTTCAAAGTCAACACGTCAAGGGACCGACAAGAACGAGAAGAGGGGATGAACCAGCCTTGCTTGATCTGATATTTACCCTAAATGAGTCGGATATAAGGGAGGTTAAGTTGGAAGCCCCTTGGGAATGATTATTCATAGTGTATTGAGCTTTGAGTACCTTGTTGAGCTAGGAATTATCACCCCCCAAAAAAGAACTGGGAAACAAAGGGCTGGCGTACCGAAAGGGAAACTATGAGGAGATGAATAAATTCCTATGGGATATACATTGGGACACAGAACTCGGAACCAAGTCTGTACATGACATGATGGACTATGTCACCCAAAAATGTCAGGAGGCTGTAAGCAGGTTTGTCCCAGCCCAACAGGAAAAAACAGAGAAGCAAAGGAAGAATCCGTGGTTTAATAGGGAATGTATTCAAAGGAGCTGAACAAAAGGGCATGGAGGAACTTCCGTAATAACAGAACACCAGAAAGTAGAGAGAGATACCAGAGAACCAGGAACGAGTATGTTAGTGTGAGAAGAGCAGCTGAGAAAAGGTATGAAAATGATATAGCTAATAAAGCCAAGACCGAACCAAAGCTACTACACAGTCACATCAGGAGGAAGACAACAGTGAAGGAACAGGTGATGAAACTTAGGGTGGGCGAGGACAGGTACACAGAGAATGACAAAGAGGTATGTGAAGAACTCAACAAAAGGTTCCAGGAGGTCTTTACAATAGAACAGGGAGAAGTCACGGTGCTAGGAGAGGTGGCAGCAAACCAGGTGACCTTGGAAAGGCTCGAAATTACAAGAGATGAGGTCAAGAAGCACCTATTGGAGCTGGATGTGAGAAAAGCTGTTGGGCCGGATGGAATCTCACCATGGGTATTGAAAGAGTGTGCAGGAGCACTTTGCCTACCACTCTCCATAGTGTATAGTAGGTCACTGGAAACGGGAGACCTACCAGAAGTATGGAAGACTGCTAATGTAGTACCAATATTTAAAAAGGGTGACAGACAAGAGGCACTGAACTACAGGCCAGTGTCCTTAACTTGTATACCATGCAAGGTGATGGAGAAGATTGTGAGAAAAAACCTAGTAACACATCTGGAGAGAAGAGACTTCGTGACAACTCATCAACATGGGTTCAGGGAGGGTAAATCTTGCCATACAGGCTTGATAGAATTCTATGATCAGGTGACAAAGATTAAGCAAGAAAGAGAAGGATGGGCGGACTGCATTTTTTTTGGACTGTCGGAAAGCCTTTGACACAGTACCCCATAAAAGGGTACCCCATGATGCATAAGCTGGAGAAACAGGCAGGAGTAACTGGTAGGGCGCTCCAGTGGATAAGGGAGTACCTAAGCAATAGGAAGCAGAGAGTTATAGTGAGGGGTGAGACATCAGAATGGCGGGAAGTCACCAGTGGAGTCCTGTGCTCTGTGCTTGGACCTATCCTGTTTCTGATATACGTAAATGATCTCCCAGAGGGTATAGACTCATTCCTCTCAATGTTTGCTGACGACGCCAAAATTATGAGAAGGATTAAGACAGAGGACAGCTTGAGGCTTCAAGAAGACCTGATCAAGCTGCAGGAATGGTCGAACAAATGGATGTTAGAGTTTAACCCAAGCAAATGTAATGTAATGAAGATAGGAGTAGGAAGCAGGAGACCAGATACAAGGTATCACTTGGGAGGTGAAATACTTCAAGAGTCAGAGAGAGAGAAAGACCTGGGGGTTGATATCACGCCAGACCTGTCCCCTGAAGCTCATATCAAGAGGATAACATCAGCAGCATATGCCAGGTTGGCTAACATAAGAACGGCCTTTAGAAACTTGTGTAAGGAATCTTTCAGAACATTATATACCACAAATGTCAGACCAATCCTGGAGTATGCGGCTCCAGCATGGAGTCCATATCTAGTCAAGCATAAGAATAAACTGGAAAAGATTCAAAGGTTTGCCACCAGACTAGTACCCGAGCTGAGAGGTATGAGCTACGAGGAGAGACTACGGGAATTAAACCTCACTTCGTTGGAAGACAGAAGAGTTAGGGGGGACATGATCACCACATTCAAGATTCTCAAGGGAATCGACAGGGTTGATAAAGACAGGCTGTTTAACACAAGGGGCACACGCACTAGGGGACACAGGTGGAAACTGAGTGCCCAAATGAGCCACAGAGATATTAGAAAGAACTTTTTTAGTGTCAGAGTGGTTGACAAATGGAATGCATTAGGGGGTGATGTGGTGGAGGCTGACTCCATACACAGTTTCAAGAGTAGATATGATAGAACCCAATAGGCTCAGGAACCTGTACACCTGTTGATTGACGGTTGAGAGGCGGGACCAAAGAGCCAGAGCTCAACCCCCGCAAGCACAACTAAGTGAGTACAACTAGGTGAGTACACATAACCACCACACCACAACCACCACACTCACAACCACCACACACACACACCACCACACACACAACCACCACACACACAACCACCACACACACACAACCACCACACACACACAACCACCACACACACACAACCACCACACACACACAACCACCACACACACAACCATCACACACACAACCATCACACACACAACCACCACACACACAACCACCACACACACACACACACAACCACCACACTCACAACCACCACACACACAACCATCTCACTCACAACCACCACACTCACAACCATCACACACACAACCATCTCACTCACAACCACCACACACACAACCACCACACACACACCACCACACACACAACCACCACACTCACAACCATCACACACACAACCACCACACTCACAACCATCACACACACAACCATCTCACTCACAACCACCACACACACAACCACCACACACACAACCACCACACACACAACCACCACACACACACCACCACACACACAACCATCACACACACACCACCACACACACAACCACCACACACACAACCACCACACACACAACCACCACACACACACACCACCACACACACAACCATCACACACACACCACCACACACACAACCACCACACACACACAACCACCACACACACACAACCACCACACACACACAACCACCACACACACACAACCACCACACACACACAACCACCACACACACAACCATCACACACACAACCACCACACACACAACCATCACACACACAACCACCACACACACACACCACCACACACACAACCATCACACACACAACCATCACACACACAACCACCACACACACAACCACCACACACAACCACCACACACACATCCACCACCACACACACAACCACCACACACACACAACCACCACACACACAACCATCACACACACAACCATCACACACACAACCACCACACACACAACCACCACACACACAACCACCACACACAACCACCACACACACAACCACCACACACAACCACCACACACACACACAACCACCACACACACAACCACCACACACAACCACCACACACACACACAACCACCAAACACACAACTACCACACACACACACAACCACCACACACACAACCACCACACACACACACCACCACACTCACACACAACCACCACACACACAACCACCACACACACATAACCACCACACACACACCACCACACACACAACCACCACTCACACAACCACCACACACACACAACCACCACACACACACAACCATCACACACACAACCACTACACACACAACCATCACACACACACAACCACCACACACACACACCACCACACACAACCATCACACACACAACCACCACACACACAACCATCACACACACACACAACCATCACACACACAACCATCACACACACACAACCACCACACACACACACCACCACACACACAACCACCACACTCACAACCACCACACACACAACCACCACACACACAACCATCACACACACAACCACCACACACACAACCACCACACACACAACCACCACACACACACACCACCACACACACACAACCACCACACACACACAACCACACACACAACCACCACACACACACAACCACCACACACACAACCACCACACACACACCACCACACACACACAACCACCACACACACAACCACCACACACACAACCACCACACACACACCACCACACACACAACCACCACACACACAACCACCACACACACAACCACCACACACACCACCACATACACAACCACCACACACACACAACCACCACACACACAACCACCACACACACAACCACCACACACACACAACCACCACACACACAACCACCACACACACACCACCACACACACACAACCACCACACACACAACCAACACACACAACCACCACACACACACAACCACCACACACACACAACCACCACACACACAACCACCACACACACACAACCACCACACACACAACCACTACACACACACAACCACCACACACACAACCACCACACACACAACCATCACACACACACAACCACCACACACACACAACCAACACACACACAACCACCACACACACACAACCACCACACACACAACCACCACACACACAACCACCACACACACACAACCACCACACACACAACCACCACACACACACAACCACCACACACACACAACCACCACACACAACCACCACACACAACCACCACACACACAACCACCACACACACACACAACCACCACACACACACACCACCACACACACACCACCACACACACACAACCACCACACACACACAACCACCACACACACAACCACCACACACACACAACCACCACACACACAACCACTACACACACACAACCACCACACACACACACAACCATCACACACACAACCACCACACACGCAACCACCACACACACAACCATCACACACACACAACCACCACACACACACAACCACCACACACACACAACCACCACACACACAACCACCACACACACAACCACTACACACACACAACCACCACACACACACAACCATCACACACACAACCACCACACACACAACCACCACACACACAACCATCACACACACACAACCATCACACACACACAACCACCACACACACAACCACCACACACACAACCATCACACACACACAACCACCACACACACACAACCAACACACACACAACCACCACACACACAACCACCACACACACAACCACCACACACAACCACCACACACACACAACCACCACACACACACAACCACCAAACACACAACCATCACACACACAACCATCACACACACAACCACCACACACACACAACCACCACACTCACAACCACCACACACACAACCATCTCACTCACAACCACCACACTCACAACCATCACACACACAACCATCTCACTCACAACCACCACACACACAACCACCACACACACAACCACCACACACACACCACCACACACACAACCACCACACACACAACCACCACACTCACAACCATCACACACACAACCACCACACTCACAACCATCACACACACAACCATCTCACTCACAACCACCACACACACAACCACCACACACACACCACCACACACACACCACAACACACAACCATCACACACACACCACCACCACACACACAACCACCACACACACAACCACCACACACACACACCACCACACACACAACCATCACACAGACACCACCACACACACAACCACCACACACACACAACCACCACACACACACAACCACCACACACACAACCATCACACACACAACCACCACACACACAACCATCACACACACAACCACCACACACACACACCACCACACACACAACCATCACACACACAACCATCACACACACAACCACCACACACACAACCACCACACACAACCACCACACACACAACCACCACACACACACAACCACCACACACACAACCATCACACACACAACCATCACACACACAACCACCACACACAAAACCACCACACACACAACCATCACACACACAACCACCACACACACAACCACCACACACAACCACCACACACACACACAACCACCACACACACAACCACCACACACACAACCACCACACACAACCACCACACACACACACAACCACCACACACACAACCACCACACACAACCATCACACACACACACAACCACCACACACACAACCACCACACACACAACCACCACACACACACACCACCACACTCACACACAACCACCACACACACATAACCACCACACACACATAACCACCACACACACAACCACCACTCACACAACCACAACACACACACAACCATCACACACACAACCACTACACACACAACCATCACACACACAACCATCACACACACACAACCACCACACACACACACCACCACACACAACCATCACACACACAACCACCACACACACAACCATCACACACACACAACCATCACACACACAACCACCACACACACACACAACCACCACACACACACAACCACCACACACACACACCACCACACACACAACCACCACACTCACAACCACCACACACACAACCACCACACACACAACCATCACACACACAACCATCACACACACAACCACCACACACACAACCACCACACACAACCACCACACACACACAACCACCACACACACACAACCACACACACAACCACCACACACACACAACCACCACACACACAACCACCACACACCACCACACACACAACCACCACACACACACAACCACCACACACACAACCACCACACACACAACCACCTCACACACACCACCACACACACAACCACCACACACACAACCAACACACACACAACCACCACACACACACACCACCACATACACAACCACCACACACACACAACCACCACACACACAACCACCACATACACAACCACCACACACACACAACCATCACACACACAACCACTACACACACAACCACCACACACACACAACCACCACACACACACAACCACCACACACACAACCACCACACACACACAACCACCACACACACACAACCACCACACACACAACCACTACACACACACAACCACCACACACACAACCACCACACACACAACCATCACACACACACAACCACCACACACACACAACCAACACACACACAACCACCACACACACACAACCACCACACACACAACCACCACACACACAACCACCACACACACACAACTACCACACACACAACCACCACACACACACAACCACCACACACAACCACCACACACAACCACCACACACACAACCACCACACACACACACAACCACCACACACACACACACCACCACACACACACCACCACACACACAACCACCACACACACACAACCACCACACACACACAACCACCACACACACAACCACCACACACACACAACCACCACACACACAACCACTACACACACACAACCACCACACACACACAACCATCACACACACAACCACCACACACACAACCACCACACACACAACCATCACACACACACAACCACCACACACACACAACCACCACACACACACAACCACCACACACACAACCACTACACACACACAACCACTACACACACACAACCACCACACACACACAACCATCACACACACAACCACCACACACACAACCACCACACACACAACCATCACACACACACAACCATCACACACACACAACCACCACACACACAACCACCACACACACAACCATCACACACACACAACCACCACACACACACAACCAACACACACACAACCACCACACACACAACCACCACACACACCACCACCACACACAACCACCACACACACACAACCACCACACACACACAACCACCACACACACAACCATCACACACACAACCATCACACACACAACCATCACACACACAACCACCACACACACAACCACCACACACACACACAACCACCACACTCACAACCACCACACACACAACCATCTCACTCACAACCACCACACTCACAACCATCACACACACAACCATCTCACTCACAACCACCACACACACAACCACCACACACACAACCACCACACACACAACCACCACACACACAACCACCACACTCACAACCATCACACACACAACCACCACACTCACAACCATCACACACACAACCATCTCACTCACAACCACCACACACACAACCACCACACACACACCACCACACACACACCACAACACACAACCATCACACACACACCACCACACACACAACCACCACACACACAACCACCACACACACAACCACCACACACACACACCACCACACACACAACCATCACACACACACCACCACACACACAACCACCACACACACACAACCACCACACACACACAACCACCACACACACACAACCACCACACACACAACCATCACACACACAACCACCACACACACAACCATCACACACACAACCACCACACACACACACCACCACACACACACACCACCACACACACAACCATCACACACACAACCACCACACACACAACCACCACACACAACCACCACACACACAACCACCACACACACACAACCACCACACACACACAACCACCACACACACAACCATCACACACACAACCATCACACACACAACCACCACACACACAACCACCACACACACAACCACCACACACACAACCATCACACACACAACCACCACACACACAACCACCACACACAACCACCACACACACACACAACCACCACACACACACACAACCACCACACACACAACCACCACACACAACCACCACACACACACACACAACCACCACACACAACCATCACACACACACACAACCACCACACACACAACCACCACACACACACACCTCCACACTCACACACAACCACCACACACACATAACCACCACACACACATAACCACCACACACACAACCACCACTCACACAACCACCACACACACACAACCATCACACACACAACCACTACACACACAACCATCACACACACACAACCACCACACACACACACTACCACACACAACCACCACACACACAACCATCACACACACACAACCATCACACACACAACCACCACACACACACACACACACACACACACAACCATCACACTCACAACCACCACACACACAACCACCACACACAACCACCACACACACACACCACCACACACACACAACCACCACACACACACACCACCACACACACACAACCACCACACACACACAACCACACACACAACCACCACACACACACAACCACCACACACACACAACCACCACACACACAACCACCACACACACACCACCACACACACACAACCACCACACACACAACCACCACACACACACCACCACACACACAACCACCACACACACAACCACCACACACACAACCACCACACACACACACCACCACATACACAACCACCACACACACACAACCACCACACACACAACCACCACACACACACAACCACCACACACACAACCACCACACACACACACCACCACACACACAACCACCACACACACACAACCACCACACACACAACCACCACACACACACACCACCACACACACAACCACCACACACACAACCACCACACACAACCACCACACACACACAACCACCACACACACAACCACCACACACACAACCACCACACACACAACCATCACACACACACAACCACACACACAACCACCACACACACAACCATCACACACGCAACCACCACACAACCACCATACACACAACCACCACACACAACCATCACACTCACAACCACCACACACACAACCACCACATACAACCATCACACACACAACCACCACACACACAACCACCACACACACAACCACCACACACACAACCACCACACACACAACCACCACACACACAACCACCACACACACAACCATCACACACCCAACCACCACACACACAACCACCAAACACACAACCACCACACACAACCATCACACACACAACCACCACACTCACAACCACCACAAACACAACCATCACACACACAACCATCACACTCACAACCACCACACACACAACCACCACACACACAACCAACACACACACAACCAACACACACAACCACCACACACACACACACACACACACACACACACACACACACACACACACACACACAACCACCACACACACAACCACCACACACACAACCACCACACACACACAACCACCACACACACACAACCATCACACACAACCATCACACACACAACCACCACACACACACAACCACCACACACACACAACCACCACACCCACACACCACCACACACACAACCATCACACACACAACCATCACACACACACAACCACCACACCCTTCTACCCCTCCCCTCCTCCCGAGTCCTCCCTCCCCCCCTTTCCTTCCCGTCCTCCCTCCCCTTTCACCCCATACCCTCCCTGTCCCTCCCCTTTCACTGGATCCCCCGCCCCTCATCCCAGTATCCTCTGAGACCCTGTTATCCACTTCACAGGTCCTCACAACCATGGAACAGCCTCCCCCACCAGCAGAACACTCACCAAGGAGGCGATTTGAGAAGGGACAGAAGAAAGTGAGCCTCAAAGCGATGTACACAAACATAGATGGAATTACAAATAAAGCAAATGAGCTTGGAGAACTGGTACTAGAGGAAAACCCAGACATAATAGCCCTCACAGAAACAAAGATCACGAAAACGATAACAAATGCAGTGTTCCCACAGGACTATTATGTTATGAGGAAAGAGAGGGAAGGAAGAGGTGGGGGTGGTGTAGCTCTGCTGGTAAGACAAGGCTGGGATTTTGAGGAGATGGATATTCAGGGCTGCGAAGGTTTCAGTGACTACATAGCAGGTACTGTAACAAATGGAGGGAA
Source organism: Procambarus clarkii (assembly GCF_040958095.1). Classification (NCBI taxonomy): domain Eukaryota; kingdom Metazoa; phylum Arthropoda; class Malacostraca; order Decapoda; family Cambaridae; genus Procambarus; species Procambarus clarkii. The sequence continues at coordinate 35,748,278 of NC_091197.1, read as the reverse complement.
AAAAATTATAGTCGCAGTCATATATAATCCACCACCAAATGACAGAAGACCTAGACAGGAATATGATAGAAACAACATGGCCACCATTAACATAATAGAAAGAGCAGCTTCTGTTGCTAGCAGGAATGGATCTGGACTACTAATTATGGGAGACTTCAACCATGGGAAGATAGATTGGAAGAACAGAGACCCGCATGGAGGACCAGAAACATGGAGAGCTAAGCTGCTGGACGTGGCAACAAGAAACTTTCTAAGCCAGCACACCAAAGAACCAACAAGAATGAGAGGAGAAGATGAACCAGCAATGCTTGATTTGATATTTACCCTAAATGAATGGGATATAAGGGAAGTTAAGATGGAAGCGCCCTTGGGAATGAGTGACCACAGTGTATTGAACTTTGAGTACCTGGTAGAGCTAGGACTTATCTCCCCCCAAAAAGAACTAGGAATCAAAAGGCTGGCATACCGAAAGGGGAATTATGAACAGATGAGAAGTTTCTTAAGTGAAATACCTTGGGACACAGACCTCAGAGACAAGTCTGTACAGGGTATGATGGACTGTTACCCAAAAGTGTCAGGAGGCAGTAAACAGGTTCATCCCGGCCCAAAGGGAAAAATCCGAGAAGCAACAGAAGAATCCATGGTATAATAGGGCATGTATGGAGGCGAAGAAACTGAACAAAAAGGCGTGGAGGAACTTCCGGAATAACAGAACACCAGAAAGCAGAGAGAGATACCAGAGAACCAGGAATGAGTACGTCAGGGTGAGAAGAGAAGCAGAGAAAAATTTTGAAAATGATATAGCAAACAAAGCCAAGACCGAACCAAAGCTACTCCACAGTCACATCAGAAGGAAAACAACAGTGAAAGAACAGGTATTGAAACTTAGAACAGGCGAGGACAGGTATACAGAGAATGACAGAGAGGTGTGTGAGGAACTCAACAAGAGGTTCCAGGAGGTCTTCACAATAGAACAGGGTGAGGTCACTGTGCTAGGAGAAAGGGAGGTAAACCAGGCGGCCTTGGAGGAGTTCGAAATTACGAGAGAGGAGGTCAAGAGACACCTGCTGGATCTGGATGTTAGAAAGGCTGTTGGTCCAGATGGGATCTCACCATGGGTACTGAAAGAGTGTGCAGAGGCACTTTGCCTGCCATTCTCCATAGTGTATAGTAAGTCACTAGAGACGGGAGACCTACCAGAAATATGGAAGACGGCGAATGTGGTCCCAATATACAAAAAGGGCGACAGACAAGAGGCACTGAACTACAGGCCAGTGTCCTTGACTTGTATACCATGCAAGGTGATGGAGAAGATCGTGAGAAAAAACCTGGTAACACATCTGGAGAGAAGGGACTTCGTGACAAATCGCCAACATGGATTCAGGGAGGGTAAATCTTGCCTTACAGGCTTGATAGAATTCTACGATCAGGTGACACAGATTAAGCAAGAAAGAGAGGGCTGGGCGGACTGCATTTTCTTGGATTGTCGGAAAGCCTTTGACACAGTACCGCATAAGAGGCTGGTACATAAGCTGGAGAGACAGGCAGGTGTAGCTGGTAAGGTGCTCCAGTGGATAAGGGAGTATCTAAGCAATAGGAAGCAGAGAGTTACGGTGAGGGGTGAGACCTCCGATTGGCGTGAAGTCACCAGTGGAGTCCCACAGGGCTCTGTACTCGGTCCTATCTTGTTTCTGATATATGTAAATGATCTCCCGGAGGGTATCGATTCATTTCTCTCAATGTTTGCGGACGATGCTAAAATTATGAGAAGGATTAAAACAGAAGAGGACTGTTTGAGGCTTCAAGAAGACCTAGACAAGCTGAAGGAATGGTCGAACAAATGGTTGTTAGAGTTTAACCCAACCAAATGTAATGTAATGAAGATAGGTGTAGGGAGCAGGAGGCCAGATACAAGGTATCATCTGGGAGAGGAAATTCTTCAGGAGTCAGAGAAGGAAAAAGACTTGGGGGTTGATATCACGCCAGACCTGTCTCCTGCAGCACATATCAAGCGGATAACATCAGCGGCATATGCCAGGCTGGCCAACATACGAACGGCATTCAGAAACTTGTGTAAAGAATCATTCAGAACTTTGTATACCACATATGTCAGGCCAATCCTGGAGTATGCAGCCCCAGCATGGAGTCCATATCTAGTCAAGGATAAGACTAAACTGGAAAAGGTTCAAAGGTTTGCCACCAGACTAGTACCCGAGCTGAGAGGTATGAGCTACGAGGAGAGACTACGGGAATTAAACCTCACTTCGCTGGAAGACAGAAGAGTTAGGGGGAACATGATCACCACATTCAAGATTCTGAAGGGGATTGATAGGGTAGATAAAGACAGTCTATTTAACACAAGGGGAACATGCACAAGGGGACACAGGTGGAAACTGAGTGCCCAAATGAGCCACAGAGATATTAGAAAGAACTTTTTTAGTGTCAGAGTGGTTGACAAATGGAATGCATTAGGAAGTGATGTGGTGGAGGCTGACTCCATACACAGTTTCAAGTGTAGATATGACAGAGCCCGATAGGCTCATGAATCTGTACACCTGTTGATTGACGGTTGAGAGGCGGGACCAAAGAGCCAGAGCTCAACCCCCGCAAACACAACTAGGTGAGTACAACTAGGTGAGTACACACACACACAACCACCACACACACAACCACCACACACACACAACCACCACACACACACAACCACCACACACACACAACCACCACACACACACAACCACCACACACACAACCACCACACACACACACAACCACCACACACAACCACCACACACACAACCACCACACACACACAACCACCACACACACACAACCACCACACACACACAACCACCACACACACACAACCACCACACACACACAACCACCACACACACAACCACCACACACACAACCACCACACACACAACCATCACACACACAACCATCACACTCACAACCACCACACTCACAACCACCACACACACAACCACCACACTCACAACCACCACACACACAACCACCACACACACAACCACCACACACACAACCACCACACACACAACAACCACACACACAACCACCACACACACAACCACCACACAACCACCACACACAACCACCACACACAACCACCACACACAACTATCACACACACAACCATCACACACACAACCATCACACACACAACCATCACACTCACAACCACCACACACACAACCACCACACACACAACCACCACACTCACAACCACCACACACACAACCACCACACACACAACCACCACACACACAACCACCACACACACAACCACCACACACACAACCACCACACTCACAACCACCACACACACAACCACCACACACACAACCACCACACACACAACCACCACACACACAAACATCATACACAACCACCACACACAACCATCACACTCACAACCACCACACACACAACCACCACACACACAACCATCACACACACAACCACCACACACACAACCACCACACACACAACCACCACACACACAACCACCACACACACAACCACCACACACACAACCACCACCACACACAACCACCACACACACAACCACCACACACACAAACATCATACACAACCACCACACACAACCATCACACTCACAACCACCACACACACAACCACCACACACACAACCATCACACACACAACCACCACACTCACAACCACCACACACACAACGACCACACACACACCCATCACACACACAACCACCACACACACAACCATCACACACACAATCATCACACACACAACCATCACACACACAACCACCACACTCACAACCACCACACACAAAACCACCACACACACAACCATTACACACACAACCACCACACACAACCACCACACACAACCATCACACACACAACCACCACACACAACCACCACACACACAACCATCACACACACAACCATCACACACACAACCATCACACACACAACCATCACACACACAACCATCACATTCACAACCACCACATTCACAACCACCACACTCACAACCACCACACACAACCATCACACAACCACCACACAACCACCATACACACAACCATCACACTCACAACCACCACACACACAACCACCACACACACAACCATCACACACACAACCACCACACACACAACCACCACACACACACAACCATCACACACACTACCATCACACACACAACCACCACACACACACAACCATCACACACACAACCACCACACACACAACCACCACACACACAACCACCACACACACAACCACCACACACACACAACCACCACACACACACAACCATCACACACACAACCATCACACACACAACCACCACACACACAACCACCACACACACACACCTCCACACACACAACCATCACACACACACAACCACCACACACACACAACCACCACACACACACAACCACCACACACACAACCACCACACACACAACCACCACACACACACAACCACCACACACACACAACCACCACACACAAAACCACCACACACACAACCACCACACACACACACCACCACACACACAACCACCACACAACCACCACACACACAACCATCACACACACAACCATCACACCCACAACCACCACACACACAACCATCACACACACAACCATCACACACACAACCACCACACACACAACCACCACACACACAACCACCACACACACAACCACCACACACACACAACCATCACACACACAACCATCACACACACAACCACCACACACACACAACCACCACACACACACAACCATCACACACACAACCATCACACTCACACCCACCACACACACAACCACCACACACAACCACCACACACACAACCATCACACTCACAACCATCACACACACAACCATCACACACACAACCACCACACACACACAACCACCACACACAGAACCACCACACAGAACCATCACACACACACAACCATCACACACACAACTACAACACTCACAACCACCACACACACAACCACCACACACACAACCACCACACTCACAACCACCACACACACAACCACCACACACACAAACATCATACACAACCACCACACACATCCATCACACTCATAACCACCACACACACAACCACCACACACACAACCACCACACACACAACCATCACACACACAACCATCACACACAACCACCACACTCACAACCACCACACTCACAACCACCACACACACAACCACCACACACACAACCACCACACACACAACCACCACACACACAACATAAGAACATAAGAACATAAGAACAAAGGTAACTGCAGAAGGCCTATTGGCCCATACGAGGCAGCTCCTATTCTATAACCACCCAATCCCACTCATATACTTGTCCAACCCGTGCTTGAAACAATCGAGGGACCCCACCTCCACCACGTTACGCGGCAATTGGTTCCACAAATCTACAACCCTGTTACTGAACCAGTATTTACCCAAGTCTTTCCTAAATCTAAACTTATCCAATTTATACCCATTGTTTCGTGTTCTGTCCTGTGTTGATACTTTTAATACCCTATTAATATCCCCCTTGTTATGTCCATTCACCCACTTGTAAACCTCTATCATGTCGCCCCTAACTCTTCGCCTTTCCAGTGAATGCAACTTAAGCTTTGTTAATCTTTCTTCATATGAAAGATTTCTAATTTGGGGAATTAACTTAGTCATCCTACGCTGGACACGTTCAAGTGAATTTATATCCATTCTATAATATGGCGACCAAAACTGAACTGCATAATCTAAATGGGGCCTAACTAGAGCAAGATATAGCTTGAGAACCACACCAGGTGTCTTGTTACTAACGCTGCGATTAATAAATCCAAGTGTCCGATTTGCCTTATTACGAACATTTATGCATTGATCCTTTTGTTTTAAATTCTTACTAATCATAACTCCCAGATCCCTTTCGCAATCCGACTTCGCAATCACAACACCATCTAGCTCGTATCTTGTAACTCTATCATCATTACCTAACCTCAGAACTTTACATTTATCAGCATTAAACTGCATCTGCCAATCCTTTGACCATTTCAAAACCCTATCTAGATCAACTTGAAGTGATAGTGAGTCCTCCTCCGAATTAATTTCCCTACCGATTTTCGTATCATCGGCAAATTTGCAAATGTTGCTACTCAAACCTGAATCTAAATCATTTATATATATTATAAACAACAGAGGTCCCAGGACAGAGCCTTGAGGCACTCCACTTACAACATTTTCCCACTCTGACTTGATTCCATTTATACTAACTCTCTGTTTCCTTTGGTATAGCCATGCCCTAATCCAGCTTAATATAGCACCCCCAATACCATGAGACTCTATTTTTTTAATCAGTCTTTCATGTGGCACTGTATCAAAAGCTTTGCTAAAGTCAAGGTATACAACATCGCAATCCTTACCACTATCAACTGCCTCAACAATGCTAGAATAAAAAGATAACAAATTTGTTAAACATGAACGGCCATTTATAAAACCATGTTGCGACTCAATTATTAATTTATGTTTTTCAAGATGAAGACGAATTTTATTTGCTATTATAGATTCGAGTAACTTTCCCACAATAGACGTTAGGCTAATTGGTCGATAGTTAGACGCAAGTGATCTATCTCCTTTCTTAAAAACTGGTATCACATTAGCAACTTTCCAAAACTCTGGCACTCTGCCTGACTCTATTGATTTATTAAATATGGTTGACAGTGGGTCACAAAGCTCCTCTTTGCATTCTTTAAGCACCCTAGCAAACACTTCATCCGGCCCTGGGGATTTGTTTGGTTTGAGTTTTACTATTTGTTTAAGAACATCCTCCCTGGTAACTGCTAAACTCGTCAACCTGTCCTCGTCCCCACCCACATAGACTTGTTCGGCTGAAGGCATATTGTTAAGTTCCTCTTTAGTAAATACAGATACAAAATATTTATTAAAAATACTACTCATCTCTTCATCACTATCTGTTATTTGACCTGTCTCAGTTTTTAATGGACCTATCCTTTCCCTAGTCTTAGTACGATATAACTGAAAAAACCCTTTAGGATTTGTCTTTGCTTGCCCTGCTATGCGAACTTCATAGTTTCTTTTTGCTTTCCTTATCTCTTTTTTAACATTTCTAACCAGTTGTACGAATTCCTGTTCTAAAGTGACCTCCCCATTTTTAATCCTTTTGTACCAAGCTCTCTTTTTACCTATAAGGTTCTTCAAATTCTTTGTTATCCACTTTGGGTCATTAGTATACGATCTATTCAATTTGTATGGTATACTACGTTCCTGTGCTTTGTTTAGAATATTCTTAAATAAGTTATATATTGAATCCACATCGAAATCCCCATTTAAGTCACCTATCGCTGGGTTCATGTCTCGCTCCAAGACCGGCCCACACCCCATACCCAAGCCTTTCCAATCAATTTGACCCAAAAAATTTCTTAGGCTATTAAAATCAGCTTTTCGAAAATCTGGCACTTTAACAGAATTTTCTCCTACTGGTCTATTCCATTCTATGCTAAATCTGATTTCTTTGTGATCACTGCTCCCTAGCTCACTCCCTATTTCGATGTCATTAATTTGCGTTTCCCTGTTAGTTAACACTAAATCTAAAATATTATTTTCCCGTGTTGGTTCCTTAATGTGTTGCGTAAGAAAGCAATCGTCAATTAATTCTAGAAAATCTTCTGCTTCACTATTCCCTGTTTTGTTCAACCAGTTTATTCCGCTAAAATTAAAGTCACCCATGACATAAATACTGTTAGATCTAGATGCTCTAGATATTTCATCCCATAGATGCTTTGCTTCCATTCTGTCTAAATTTGGTGGCCTATATATTACTCCTATTATAATATTATTAGCTTTTTCGTTTAATTCAATCCAAATAGTTTCTGTGTGTGGCTCTGTTTTGATTCCCTCTTTGAGACTACATTTCAAATTGTCCCTAACATATATGGCTACTCCACCTCCTCGTCTAATATATCTATCTGTGTGAAATAGTTTAAATCCATATATTTGATATTCAGCTAATAGTTCTCTATTTTCTACATTCATCCACGTTTCGGTAAGTGCAATAATATCTATTTTTTCTGTGCAGACAAGAGCATTTAATTCGTTAATTTTATTTCTTAGACTTCTACTGTTAGTGTAATATACCCTAAGTGAATTGTTATTTTGCGGACCTTCTCTTTCCCTGATCGTTTTGCCAATTCCTTTCTCCCACAAACACATACTTTTATTACCTCCTTCCTCCAAATCAATTCCCATACCTCTATCTACTAACAGTTTAAACCCAAACAAACACCTCTAACCACTTCTTCTAGCGAGTTCGCAACAGCAACAACCCCAGCTCTCGATAGATGCACCCCATCACGAGCATACATTTCATTTCTTCCATAGAAGTGTTCCCAGTTGTCTATGAAAGATATTGCATTTGATTTGCAATATCTTTCCAGCCGGCAATTGACACCAAGTGCCCTCGATATCCATTCATTTCCCACTCCCTTTCTTGGAAGAATGCCACATATGATCGGGATTCCTCCCTTGCTCCTAACTAACTCTATGGCTGTTTTATACCTCTGAATCAGTTCCTCACTCCTGACTCGCAACCATCACACACACAACCATCACACACACAACCACCACACTCACAACGACCACACACACAACCATCACACACACAACCATCACACACACAACCACCACACACACAACCACCACACACAACCACCACACACACAACCACCACACACACAACCACTACACACAACCACCACACACACAACCACCACACACAACCATCACACACACAACCATCACACACAACCATCACACACACAACCATCACACTCACAACCACCACACTCACAACCACCACACTCACAACCACCACACACAACCATCACACACACAACCATCACACACGCAACCACCACACAACCACCATACACACAACCACCACACACAACCATCACACTCACAACCACCACACACACAACCACCACATACAACCATCACACACACAACCACCACACACACAACCACCACACACACAACCATCACACACACAACCATCACACACACAACCACCACACACACACAACCACTACACACACACAACCACCACACACACACAACCACCACACACACAAAACCACACACACACACAACCACCACACACACACAACCACCACACACACACACACAACCACCACACACACACAACCACCACACACACAACCACCACACACACACAACCACCACACACACACAACCACCACACACACACAACCACCACACACACACAACCACCACACACACACAACCACCACACACAAAACCACCACACACACAACCATCACACTCACAACCACCACACACACAACCATCACACACACAACCACCACACTCACAACCACCACACACACAACCATCACACACACAACCATCACACTCACAACCACCACACACACAACCACCACACACACAACCACCACACTCACAACCACCACACACACAACCACCACACACACAACCATCACACACACAACCATCACACACACAACCACCACACACACAACCACCACACACACACACCTCCACACACACAACCATCACACACACACAACCACCACACACACACAACCACCACACACACACAACCACCACACACACAACCACCACACACACAACCACCACACACACACAACCACCACACACACACAACCACCACACACAAAACCACCACACACACAACCACCACACACACACACCACCACACACACAACCACCACACAACCACCACACACACAACCATCACACACACAACCATCACACCCACAACCACCACACACACAACCATCACACACACAACCATCACACACACAACCACCACACACACAACCACCACACACACAACCACCACACACACACAACCATCACACACACAACCATCACACACACAACCACCACACACACACAACCACCACACACACACAACCATCACACACACAACCATCACACTCACAACCACCACACACACAACCACCACACACAACCACCACACACACAACCATCACACTCACAACCATCACACACACAACCATCACACACACAACCACCACACACACACAACCACCACACACAGAACCACCACACAGAACCATCACACACACACAACCATCACACACACAACTACAACACTCACAACCACCACACACACAACCACCACACACACAACCACCACACTCACAACCACCACACACACAACCACCACACACACAAACATCATACACAACCACCACACACATCCATCACACTCATAACCACCACACACACAACCACCACACACACAACCACCACACACACAACCATCACACACACAACCATCACACACAACCACCACACTCACAACCACCACACTCACAACCACCACACACACAACCACCACACACACAACAACCACACACACAACCACCACACACACAACCATCACACACACAACCATCACACACACAACGACCACACACACAACCATCACACACACAACCATCACACACACAACCACCACACACACAACCACCACACATAACCACCACACACACAACCACCACACACACAACCACCACACACAACCACCACACACACAACCACCACACACAACCACCACACACAACCATCACACACACAACCATCACACACAACCATCACACACACAACCATCACACTCACAACCACCACACTCACAACCACCACACTCACAACCACCACACACAACCATCACACACACAACCATCACACACGCAACCACCACACAACCACCATACACACAACCACCACACACAACCATCACACTCACAACCACCACACACACAACCACCACATACAACCATCACACACACAACCACCACACACACAACCACCACACACACAACCATCACACACACAACCATCACACACACAACCACCACACACACACAACCACTACACACACACAACCACCACACACACAAAACCACACACACACACAACCACCACACACACACAACCACCACACACACACACACAACCACCACACACACACAACCACCACACACACAACCACCACACACACACAACCACCACACACACACAACCACCACACACACACAACCACCACACACACACAACCACCACACACACACAACCACCACACACAAAACCACCACACACACAACCATCACACTCACAACCACCACACACACAACCATCACACACACAACCACCACACTCACAACCACCACACACACAACCATCACACACACAACCATCACACTCACAACCACCACACACACAACCACCACACACACAACCACCACACTCACAACCACCACACACACAACCACCACACACACAACCACCACACACACAAACATCATACACAACCACCACACACATCCATCACACTCATAACCACCACACACACAACCACCACTCACACAACCATCACACACACAACCACCACACACACAACCACCACACTCACAACCACCACACACACAACCACCACAGACACAACCACCACACACACAACCACCACACACACAACCACCACACTCACAACCACCACACACACAACCATCACACACACAACCACCACACACACAACCATCACACACACAACCACCACACTCACAACGACCACACACACAACCATCACACACACAACCATCACACACACAACCACCACACACACAACCACCACACACAACCACCACACACACAACCACCACACACAACCATCACACACACAACCATCACACACACAACCATCACACTCACAACCACCACACTCACAACCACCACACTCACAACCACCACACACAACCATCACACACACAACCATCACACACGCAACCACCACACAACCACCATACACACAACCACCACACACAACCATCACACTCACAACCACCACACACAACCATCACACACACAACCACCACACACACAACCACCACACACACAACCACCACACACACAACCACCACACACACAACCACCACACACACAACCACCACACACACAACCACCACACACACAACCACCAAACACACAACCACCACACACAACCACCACACACAACCATCACACACACAACCACCACACTCACAACCACCACACACACAACCACCACACACACAACCAACACACACACAACCAACACACACACAACCACCACACACACACACACACACACACACACACACCACCACACACACAACCACCACACACACAACCACCACACACACACAACCACCACACACACACAACCATCACACACACAACCACCACACACACACAACCACCACACACACACACCACCACACACACAACCATCACACACATAACCATCACACACACACAACCACCACACACACACAACCACCACACACACACAACCACCACACACACACAACCACCACACACACAAAACCACACACACACACAACCACCACACACACACAACCACCACACACACACACACAACCACCACACACACACAACCACCACACACACAACCACCACACACACACAACCACCACACACACACAACCACCACACACACACAACCACCACACACACACAACCACCACACACACACAACCACCACACACAAAACCACCACACACACAACCACCACCACACACAACCATCACACACACACACCACCACACACACAACCACCACACACACACAACCATCACACACACTACCATCACACACACAACCATCACACACACAACCACCACACACACACAACCATCACACACACAACCACCACACACACAACCACCACACACACAACCACCACACACACACAACCACCACACACACACAACCATCACACACACAACAATCACACACACAACCACCACACACACAACCACCACACACACACACCTCCACACACACAACCATCACACACACACAACCACCACACACACACAACCACCACACACACACAACCACCACACACACACAACCACCACACACACAACCACCACACACACAACCACCACACACACACAACCACCACACACACACAACCACCACACACAAAACCACCACACACACAACCACCACAAACACACACCACCACACACACAACCACCACACAACCACCACACAACCACCACACACACAACCATCACACACACAACCATCACACCCACAACCACCACACACACAACCATCACACACACAACCATCACACACACAACCACCACACACACAACCACCACACACACAACCACCACACACACAACCACCACACACACACAACCATCACACACACAACCATCACACACACAACCACCACACACACACAACCATCACACACACAACCATCACACACACAACCACCACACACACAACCACCACACACAACCACCACACACACAACCATCACACTCACAACCATCACACACACAACCATCACACACACAACCACCACACACACACAACCACCACACACAGAACCACCACACAGAACCATCACACACACACAACCATCACACACACAACTACAACACTCACAACCACCACACACACAACCATCACACACACAACCATCACACTCACAACCACCACACACACACAACCACCACACACACACAACCACCACACACACACAACCACCACACACAAAACCACAACACACACAACCACCACCACACACAACCATCACACACACAACCATCACACACACACACCACCACACACACAACCACCACACACACACAACCATCACACACACTACCATCACACACACAACCATCACACACACAACCACCACACACACACAACCATCACACACACAACCACCACACACACAACCACCACACACACAACCACCACACACACAACCACCACACACACACAACCACCACACACACACAACCATCACACACACAACCATCACACACACAACCACCACACACACAACCACCACACACACACACCTCCACACACACAACCATCACACACACACAACCACCACACACACACAACCACCACACACACACAACCACCACACACACAACCACCACACACACAACCACCACACACACACAACCACCACACACACACATCCACCACACACAAAACCACCACACACACAACCACCACACACACACACCACCACACACACAACCACCACACAACCACCACACACACAACCATCACACACACAACCATCACACCCACAACCACCACACACACAACCATCACACACACAACCATCACACACACAACCACCACACACACAACCACCACACACACAACCACCACACACACAACCACCACACACACACAACCATCACACACACAACCATCACACACACAACCACCACACACACACAACCACCACACACACACAACCATCACACACACAACCATCACACTCACAACCACCACACACACAACCACCACACACAACCACCACACACACAACCATCACACTCACAACCATCACACACACAACCATCACACACACAACCACCACACACACACAACCACCACACACAGAACCACCACACAGAACCATCACACACACACAACCATCACACACACAACTACAACACTCACAACCACCACACACACAACCACCACACACACAACCACCACACTCACAACCACCACACACACAACCACCACACACACAAACATCATACACAACCACCACACACATCCATCACACTCATAACCACCACACACACAACCACCACACACACAACCATCACACACACAACCATCACACACAACCACCACACTCACAAGCACCACACTCACAACCACCACACACACAACCACCACACACACAACCACCACACACACAACCACCACACACACAACCATCACACACACAACCATCACACACACAACCACCACACTCACAACGACCACACACACAACCATCACACACACAACCATCACACACACAACCACCACACACACAACCACCACACACAACCACCACACACACAACCACCACACACACAACCACCACACACAACCACCACACACACAACCACCACACACAACCACCACACACAACCATCACACACACAACCATCACACACAACCATCACACACACAACCATCACACTCACAACCACCACACTCACAACCACCACACTCACAACCACCACACACAACCATCACACACACAACCATCACACACGCAACCACCACACAACCACCATACACACAACCACCACACACAACCATCACACTCACAACCACCACACACACAACCACCACATACAACCATCACACACACAACCACCACACACACAACCACCACACACACAACCATCACACACACAACCACCACACACACAACCATCACACACACAACCATCACACACAACCACCACACTCACAACCACCACACTCACAACGACCACACACACAACCATCACACACACAACCATCACACACACAACCACCACACACAACCACCACACACACAACCACCACACACACAACCACCACACACAACCACCACACACACAACCACCACACACAACCACCACACACAACCATCACACACACAACCATCACACACAACCATCACACACACAACCATCACACTCACAACCACCACACTCACAACCACCCCACTCACAACCACCACACACAACCATCACACACACAACCATCACACACGCAACCACCACACAACCACCATACACACAACCACCACACACAACCATCACACTCACAACCACCACACACACAACCACCACATACAACCATCACACACACAACCACCACACACACAACCACCACACACACAACCATCACACACACAACCATCACACACACAACCACCACACACACACAACCACTACACACACACAACCACCACACACACAAAACCACACACACACACAACCACCACACACACACAACCACCACACACACACACACAACCACCACACACACACAACCACCACACACACAACCACCACACACACACAACCACCACACACACACAACCACCACACACACACAACCACCACACACACACACAACCACCACACACACACAACCACAACACACAAAACCACCACACACACAACCATCACACTCACAACCACCACACACACAACCATCACACACACAACCACCACACTCACAACCACCACACACACAACCATCACACACACAACCATCACACTCACAACCACCACACACACAACCACCACACACACAACCACCACACTCACAACCACCACACACACAACCACCACACACACAACCATCACACACACAACCATCACACACACAACCACCACACACACAACCACCACACACACACACCTCCACACACACAACCATCACACACACACAACCACCACACACACACAACCACCACACACACACAACCACCACACACACAACCACCACACACACAACCACCACACACACACAACCACCACACACACACAACCACCACACACAAAACCACCACACACACAACCACCACACACACACACCACCACACACACAACCACCACACAACCACCACACACACAACCATCACACACACAACCATCACACCCACAACCACCACACACACAACCATCACACACACAACCATCACACACACAACCACCACACACACAACCACCACACACACAACCACCACACACACAACCACCACACACACACAACCATCACACACACAACCATCACACACACAACCACCACACACACACAACCACCACACACACACAACCATCACACACACAACCATCACACTCACAACCACCACACACACAACCACCACACACAACCACCACACACACAACCATCACACTCACAACCATCACACACACAACCATCACACACACAACCACCACACACACACAACCACCACACACAGAACCACCACACAGAACCATCACACACACACAACCATCACACATACAACTACAACACTCACAACCACCACACACACAACCACCACACACACAACCACCACACTCACAACCACCACACACACAACCACCACACACACAAACATCATACACAACCACCACACACATCCATCACACTCATAACCACCACACACACAACCACCACACACACAACCACCACACACACAACCATCACACACACAACCATCACACACAACCACCACACTCACAACCACCACACTCACAACCACCACACACACAACCACCACACACACAACCACCACACACACAACCACCACACACACAACCATCACACACACAACCATCACACACACAACCACCACACTCACAACGACCACACACACAACCATCACACACACAACCATCACACACACAACCACCACACACACAACCACCACACACAACCACCACACACACAACCACCACACACACAACCACCACACACAACCACCACACACACAACCACCACACACAACCACCACACACAACCATCACACACACAACCATCACACACAACCATCACACACACAACCATCACACTCACAACCACCACACTCACAACCACCACACTCACAACCACCACACACAACCATCACACACACAACCATCACACACGCAACCACCACACAACCACCATACACACAACCACCACACACAACCATCACACTCACAACCACCACACACACAACCACCACATACAACCATCACACACACAACCACCACACACACAACCACCACACACACAACCATCACACACACAACCATCACACACACAACCACCACACACACACAACCACTACACACACACAACCACCACACACACAAAACCACACACACACACAACCACCACACACACACAACCACCACACACACACACACAACCACCACACACACACAACCACCACACACACAACCACCACACACACACAACCACCACACACACACAACCACCACACACACACAACCACCACACACACACAACCACCACACACACACAACCACCACACACAAAACCACCACACACACAACCATCACACTCACAACCACCACACACACAACCATCACACACACAACCACCACACACACAAACATCATACACAACCACCACACACATCCATCACACTCATAACCACCACACACACAACCACCACTCACACAACCATCACACACACAACCACCACACACACAACCACCACACTCACAACCACCACACACACAACCACCACAGACACAACCACCACACACACAACCACCACACACACAACCACCACACTCACAACCACCACACACACAACCATCACACACACAACCACCACACACACAACCATCACACACACAACCACCACACTCACAACGACCACACACACAACCATCACACACACAACCATCACACACACAACCACCACACACACAACCACCACACACAACCACCACACACAACCATCACACACACAACCATCACACACACAACCATCACACACACAACCATCACACACACAACCATCACACTCACAACCACCACACTCACAACCACCACACTCACAACCACCACACACAACCATCACACACACAACCATCACACACGCAACCACCACACAACCACCATACACACAACCACCACACACAACCATCACACTCACAACCACCACACACAACCATCACACACACAACCACCACACACACAACCACCACACACACAACCACCACACACACAACCACCACACACACAACCACCAAACACACAACCACCACACACAACCACCACACACAACCATCACACACACAACCACCACACTCACAACCACCACACACACAACCACCACACACACAACCAACACACACACAACCAACACACACACAACCACCACACACACACACACACACACACACACCACCACACACACAACCACCACACACACAACCACCACACACACACAACCACCACACACACACAACCATCACACACACAACCACCACACACACACAACCACCACACACACACACCACCACACACACAACCATCACACACACAACCATCACACACACACAACCACCACACACACACAACCACCACACACACACAACCACCACACACACAAAACCACACACACACACAACCACCACACACACACAACCACCACACACACACACACAACCACCACACACACAACCACCACACACACACAACCACCACACACACACAACCACCACACACACACAACCACCACACACACACAACCACCACACACACACAACCACCACACACAAAACCACCACACACACAACCATCACCACACACAACCATCACACACAACCATCACACACACACACCACCACACACACAACCACCACACACACACAACCATCACACACACTACCATCACACACACAACCACCACACACACACAACCATCACACACACAACCACCACACACACAACCACCACACACACAACCACCACACACACACAACCACCACACACACACAACCATCACACACAACCACCACACACACAACCACCACACACACACACCTCCACACACACAACCATCACACACACACAACCACCACACACACACAACCACCACACACACACAACCACCACACACACACAACCACCACACACACAACCACCACACACACAACCACCACACACACACAACCACCACACACACACAACCACCACACACAAAACCACCACACACACAACCACCACAAACACACACCACCACACACACAACCACCACACAACCACCACACAACCACCACACACACAACCATCACACACACAACCATCACACCCACAACCACCACACACACAACCATCACACACACAACCATCACACACACAACCACCACACACACAACCACCACACACACAACCACCACACACACAACCACCACACACACACAACCATCACACACACAACCATCACACACACAACCACCACACACACACAACCATCACACACACAACCATCACACTCACAACCACCACACACACAACCACCACACACAACCACCACACACACAACCATCACACTCACAACCATCACACACACAACCATCACACACACAACCACCACACACACACAACCACCACACACAGAACCACCACACAGAACCATCACACACACACAACCATCACACACACAACTACAACACTCACAACCACCACACACACAACCATCACACACACAACCATCACACTCACAACCACCACACACACAACCACCACACTCACAACCACCACACACACAACCACCACACACACAAACATCATACACAACCACCACACACATCCATCACACTCATAACCACCACACACACAACCACCACACACACAACCACCACACACACAACCATCACACACACAACCATCACACACAACCACCACACTCACAACCACCACACTCACAACCACCACACACACAACCACCACACACACAACCACCACACACACAACCACCACACACACAACCATCACACACACAACCATCACACACACAACCACCACACTCACAACGACCACACACACAACCATCACACACACAACCATCACACACACAACCACCACACACACAACCACCACACACAACCACCACACACACAACCACCACACACACAACCACCACACACAACCACCACACACACAACCACCACACACAACCACCACACACAACCATCACACACACAACCATCACACACAACCATCACACACACACCCATCACACTCACAACCACCACACTCACAACCACCACACTCACAACCACCACACACAACCATCACACACACAACCATCACACACGCAACCACCACACAACTACCATACACACAACCACCACACACAACCATCACACTCACAACCACCACACACACAACCACCACATACAACCATCACACACACAACCACCACACACACAACCACCAAACACACAACCACCACACACAACCATCACACACACAACCACCACACACACACAACCATCACACACACAACCACCACACACACACAACCACCACACCCACACACCACCACACACACAACCATCACACACACAACCATCACACACACACAACCACCACACCCTTCTACCCCTCCCCTCCTCCCGAGTCCTCCCTCCCCCCCTTTCCTTCCCGTCCTCCCTCCCCTTTCACCCCATACCCTCCCTGTCCCTCCCCCTTCACTGGATCCCCCGCCCCTCGTCCCAGTATCCTCTGAGACCCTGTTATCCACTTCACAGGTCCTCACAACCATGGAACAGCCTCCCCCACCAGCAGAACACTCACCAAGGAGGCGATTTGAGAAGGGACAGAAGAAAGTGAGCCTCAAAGCGATGTACACAAACATAGATGGAATTACAAATAAAGCAAATGAGCTTGGAGAACTGGTACTAGAGGAAAACCCAGACATAATAGCCCTCACAGAAACAAAGATCACGAAAACGATAACAAATGCAGTGTTCCCACAGGACTATTATGTTATGAGGAAAGAGAGGGAAGGAAGAGGTGGGGGTGGTGTAGCTCTGCTGGTAAGACAAGGCTGGGATTTTGAGGAGATGGATATTCAGGGCTGCGAAGGTTTCAGTGACTACATAGCAGGTACTGTAACAAATGGAGGGAAAAAAATTATAGTCGCAGTCATATATAATCCACCACCAAATGACAGAAGACCTAGACAGGAATATGATAGAAACAACATGGCCACCATTAACATAATAGAAAGAGCAGCTTCTGTTGCTAGCAGGAATGGATCTGGACTACTAATTATGGGAGACTTCAACCATGGGAAGATAGATTGGAAGAACAGAGACCCGCATGGAGGACCAGAAACATGGAGAGCTAAGCTGCTGGACGTGGCAACAAGAAACTTTCTAAGCCAGCACACCAAAGAACCAACAAGAATGAGAGGAGAAGATGAACCAGCAATGCTTGATTTGATATTTACCCTAAATGAATGGGATATAAGGGAAGTTAAGATGGAAGCGCCCTTGGGAATGAGTGACCACAGTGTATTGAACTTTGAGTACCTGGTAGAGCTAGGACTTATCTCCCCCAAAAAAGAACTAGGAATCAAAAGGCTGGCATACCGAAAGGGGAATTATGAACAGATGAGAAGTTTCTTAAGTGAAATACCTTGGGACACAGACCTCAGAGACAAGTCTGTACAGGGTATGATGGACTGTTACCCAAAAGTGTCAGGAGGCAGTAAACAGGTTCATCCCGGCCCAAAGGGAAAAATCCGAGAAGCAACAGAAGAATCCATGGTATAATAGGGCATGTATGGAGGCGAAGAAACTGAACAAAAAGGCGTGGAGGAACTTCCGGAATAACAGAACACCAGAAAGCAGAGAGAGATACCAGAGAACCAGGAATGAGTACGTCAGGGTGAGAAGAGAAGCAGAGAAAAATTTTGAAAATGATATAGCAAACAAAGCCAAGACCGAACCAAAGCTACTCCACAGTCACATCAGAAGGAAAACAACAGTGAAAGAACAGGTATTGAAACTTAGAACAGGCGAGGACAGGTATACAGAGAATGACAGAGAGGTGTGTGAGGAACTCAACAAGAGGTTCCAGGAGGTCTTCACAATAGAACAGGGTGAGGTCACTGTGCTAGGAGAAAGGGAGGTAAACCAGGCGGCCTTGGAGGAGTTCGAAATTACGAGAGAGGAGGTCAAGAGACACCTGCTGGATCTGGATGTTAGAAAGGCTGTTGGTCCAGATGGGATCTCACCATGGGTACTGAAAGAGTGTGCAGAGGCACTTTGCCTGCCACTCTCCATAGTGTATAGTAAGTCACTAGAGACGGGAGACCTACCAGAAATATGGAAGACGGCGAATGTGGTCCCAATATACAAAAAGGGCGACAGACAAGAGGCACTGAACTACAGGCCAGTGTCCTTGACTTGTATACCATGCAAGGTGATGGAGAAGATCGTGAGAAAAAACCTGGTAACACATCTGGAGAGAAGGGACTTCGTGACAAATCGCCAACATGGATTCAGGGAGGGTAAATCTTGCCTTACAGGCTTGATAGAATTCTACGATCAGGTGACACAGATTAAGCAAGAAAGAGAGGGCTGGGCGGACTGCATTTTCTTGGATTGTCGGAAAGCCTTTGACACAGTACCGCATAAGAGGCTGGTACATAAGCTGGAGAGACAGGCAGGTGTAGCTGGTAAGGTGCTCCAGTGGATAAGGGAGTATCTAAGCAATAGGAAGCAGAGTTACGGTGAGGGGTGAGACCTCCGATTGGCGTGAAGTCACCAGTGGAGTCCCACAGGGCTCTGTACTCGGTCCTATCTTGTTTCTGATATATGTAAATGATCTCCCGGAGGGTATCGATTCATTTCTCTCAATGTTTGCGGACGATGCTAAAATTATGAGAAGGATTAAAACAGAAGAGGACTGTTTGAGGCTTCAAGAAGACCTAGACAAGCTGAAGGAATGGTCGAACAAATGGTTGTTAGAGTTTAACCCAACCAAATGTAATGTAATGAAGATAGGTGTAGGGAGCAGGAGGCCAGATACAAGGTATCATCTGGGAGAGGAAATTCTTCAGGAGTCAGAGAAGGAAAAAGACTTGGGGGTTGATATCACGCCAGACCTGTCTCCTGCAGCACATATCAAGCGGATAACATCAGCGGCATATGCCAGGCTGGCCAACATACGAACGGCATTCAGAAACTTGTGTAAAGAATCATTCAGAACTTTGTATACCACATATGTCAGGCCAATCCTGGAGTATGCAGCCCCAGCATGGAGTCCATATCTAGTCAAGGATAAGACTAAACTGGAAAAGGTTCAAAGGTTTGCCACCAGACTAGTACCCGAGCTGAGAGGTATGAGCTACGAGGAGAGACTACGGGAATTAAACCTCACTTCGCTGGAAGACAGAAGAGTTAGGGGGAACATGATCACCACATTCAAGATTCTGAAGGGGATTGATAGGGTAGATAAAGACAGTCTATTTAACACAAGGGGAACATGCACAAGGGGACACAGGTGGAAACTGAGTGCCCAAATGAGCCACAGAGATATTAGAAAGAACTTTTTTAGTGTCAGAGTGGTTGACAAATGGAATGCATTAGGAAGTGATGTGGTGGAGGCTGACTCCATACACAGTTTCAAGTGTAGATATGACAGTGCCCGATAGGCTCATGAATCTGTACACCTGTTGATTGACGGTTGAGAGGCGGGACCAAAGAGCCAGAGCTCAACCCCCGCAAACACAACTAGGTGAGTACAACTAGGTGAGTACACACACACACAACCACCACACACACACAACCACCACACACACACAACCACCACACACACACAACCACCACACACACAAAAACCACACACACACAACCACCACACACACACAACCACCACACACACACAACCACCACACACACAACCACCACACACACACACAACCACCACACACAACCACCACACACACAACCACCACACACACACAACCACCACACACACACAACCACCACACACACACAACCACCACACACACACAACCACCACACACACACAACCACCACACACACACAACCACCACACACACAACCACCACACACACAACCACCACACACACAACCATCACACACACAACCATCACACTCACAACCACCACACTCACAACCACCACACACACAACCACCACACTCACAACCACCACACACACAACCACCACACACACAACCACCACACACACAACCACCACACACACAACCACCACACACACAACAACCACACACACAACCACCACACACACAACCACCACACAACCACCACACACAACCACCACACACAACTATCACACACACAACCATCACACACACAACCATCACACACACAACCATCACACTCACAACCACCACACACACAACCACCACACACACAACCACCACACTCACAACCACCACACACACAACCACCACACACACAACCACCACACACACAACCACCACACACACAACCACCACACACACAACCACCACACTCACAACCACCACACACACAACCACCACACACACAACCACCACACACACAACCACCACACACACAAACATCATACACAACCACCACACACAACCATCACACTCACAACCACCACACACACAACCACCACACACACAACCATCACACACACAACCACCACACACACAACCACCACACACACAACCACCACACACACAACCACCACACACACAACCACCACACTCACAACCACCACACACACAACCACCACCACACACAACCACCACACACACAACCACCACACACACAAACATCATACACAACCACCACACACAACCATCACACTCACAACCACCACACACACAACCACCACACACACAACCATCACACACACAACCACCACACTCACAACCACCACACACACAACCACCACACACACACCCATCACACACACAACCACCACACACACAACCATCACACACACAACCATCACACACACAACCATCACACACACAACCACCACACTCACAACCACCACACACAAAACCACCACACACACAACCATTACACACACAACCACCACACACACAACCACCACACACAACCACCACACACAACCATCACACACACAACCACCACACACAACCACCACACACACAACCATCACACACACAACCATCACACACACAACCATCACACACACAACCATCACACACACAACCATCACATTCACAACCACCACATTCACAACCACCACACTCACAACCACCACACACAACCATCACACAACCACCACACAACCACCATACACACAACCATCACACTCACAACCACCACACACACAACCACCACAACAACCATCACACACACAACCACCACACACACAACCACCACACACACAACCATCACACACACAACCACCACACACACAACCACCACACACACAACCACCACACACACAACCACCACACACAACCACCACACACAACCATCACACACACAACCACCACAAACACAACCATCACACACACAACCACCACACACACAACCACCACACACACAACCACAACACACACAACCACAACACACACAACCACCACACACAACCATCACACTCACAACCACCACACACAACCACCACACTCACAACCACCACACACACAACCATCACACACACAACCACCACACACACAACCATCACACTCACAACCACCACACACACAACCACCACACACACAATCACCACACACACAACCACCACACACACAACCACCACACACACAATCACCACACACACAACCACCACACACACAACCACCACACACACAACCACCACACACAACCACACACACACAACCACACACACACACAACCACCACACACACAACCATCACACACACAACCACCACACACACAACCACCACACACACAACCACCACACACACAACCACCACACACACAACCACCACACACAACCACCACACACACAACCACCACACACACAACCACCACACACACACAAACACACACAACCACCACACACACACAACCAACACACACACACACAACCACCACACACACAACCACCACACACACAACCAACACACACACAACCAACACACACACAACCACCACACACACACACACACACACCACCACACACACAACCACCACACACACAACCACCACACACACACAACCACCACACACACACAACCATCACGCACACAACCACCACACACACACAACCACCACACACACACACCACCACACACACAACCATCACACACACAACCATCACACACACACAACCACCACACACACACAACCACCACACACACACAACCACCACACACACAAAACCACACACACACACAACCACCACACACACACAACCACCACACACACACACACAACCACCACACACACACAACCACCACACACACAACCACCACACACACACAACCACCACACACACACAACCACCACACACACACAACCACCACACACACACAACCACCACACACACACAACCACCACACACACAACCACCACACACACAACCACCACCACACACAACCATCACACACACAACCATCACACACACACACCACCACACACACAACCACCACACACACACAACCATCACACACACTACCATCACACACACAACCATCACACACACAACCACCACACACACACAACCATCACACACACAACCACCACACACACAACCACCACACACACAACCACCACACACACAACCACCACACACACACAACCACCACACACACACAACCATCACACACACAACCATCACACACACAACCACCACACACACAACCACCACACACACACACCTCCACACACACAACCATCACACACACACAACCACCACACACACACAACCACCACACACACACAACCACCACACACACAACCACCACACACACACAACCACCACACACACACAACCACCACACACAAAACCACCACACACACAACCACCACACACACACACCACCACACACACAACCACCACACACACAACCATCACACACACAACCATCACACCCACAACCACCACACACACAACCATCACACACACACAACCACCACACACAGAACCACCACACAGAACCATCACACACACACAACCATCACACACACAACTACAACACTCACAACCACCACACACACAACCACCACACACACAACCACCACACTCACAACCACCACACACACAACCACCACACACACAAACATCATACACAACCACCACACACATCCATCACACTCATAACCACCACACACACAACCACCACACACACAACCACCACACACACAACCATCACACACACAACCATCACACACAACCACCACACTCACAACCACCACACTCACAACCACCACACACACAACCACCACACACACAACCACCACACACACAACCACCACACACACAACCATCACGCACACAACCATCACACACACAACCACCACACTCACAACGACCACACACACAACCATCACACACACAACCATCACACACACAACCACCACACACACAACCACCACACACAACCACCACACACACAACCACCACACACAACCACCACACACACAACCACCACACACAACCACCACACACAGCCATCACACACACAACCATCACACACAACCATCACACACACAACCATCACACTCACAACCACCACACTCACAACCACCACACTCACAACCACCACACACAACCATCACACACACAACCATCACACACGCAACCACCACACAACCACCATACACACAACCACCACACACAACCATCACACTCACAACCACCACACACACAACCACCACATACAACCATCACACACACAACCACCACACACACAACCACCACACCCACACACCACCACACACACAACCATCACACACACAACCATCACACACACAACCACCACACACACACAACCATCACACACAACCATCACACACACAACCACCACACACACACAACCACCACACCCACACACCACCACACACACAACCATCACACACACAACCATCACACACACACAACCACCACACCCTTCTACCCCTCCCCTCCTCCCGAGTCCTCCCTCCCCCCCTTTCCTTCCCGTCCTCCCTCCCCTTTCACCCCATACCCTCCCTGTCCCTCCCCCTTCACTGGATCCCCCGCCCCTCATCCCAGTATCCTCTGAGACCCTGTTATCCACTTCACAGGTCCTCACAACCATGGAACAGCCTCCCCCACCAGCAGAACACTCACCAAGGAGGCGATTTGAGAAGGGACAGAAGAAAGTGAGCCTCAAAGCGATGTACACAAACATAGATGGAATTACAAATAAAGCAAATGAGCTTGGAGAACTGGTACTAGAGGAAAACCCAGACATAATAGCCCTCACAGAAACAAAGATCACGAAAACGATAACAAATGCAGTGTTCCCACAGGACTATTATGTTATGAGGAAAGAGAGGGAAGGAAGAGGTGGGGGTGGTGTAGCTCTGCTGGTAAGACAAGGCTGGGATTTTGAGGAGATGGATATTCAGGGCTGCGAAGGTTTCAGTGACTACATAGCAGGTACTGTAACAAATGGAGGGAAAAAAATTATAGTCGCAGTCATATATAATCCACCACCAAATGACAGAAGACCTAGACAGGAATATGATAGAAACAACATGGCCACCATTAACATAATAGAAAGAGCAGCTTCTGTTGCTAGCAGGAATGGATCTGGACTACTAATTATGGGAGACTTCAACCATGGGAAGATAGATTGGAAGAACAGAGACCCGCATGGAGGACCAGAAACATGGAGAGCTAAGCTGCTGGACGTGGCAACAAGAAACTTTCTAAGCCAGCACACCAAAGAACCAACAAGAATGAGAGGAGAAGATGAACCAGCAATGCTTGATTTGATATTTACCCTAAATGAATGGGATATAAGGGAAGTTAAGATGGAAGCGCCCTTGGGAATGAGTGACCACAGTGTATTGAACTTTGAGTACCTGGTAGAGCTAGGACTTATCTCCCCCCAAAAAGAACTAGGAATCAAAAGGCTGGCATACCGAAAGGGGAATTATGAACAGATGAGAAGTTTCTTAAGTGAAATACCTTGGGACACAGACCTCAGAGACAAGTCTGTACAGGGTATGATGGACTGTTACCCAAAAGTGTCAGGAGGCAGTAAACAGGTTCATCCCGGCCCAAAGGGAAAAATCCGAGAAGCAACAGAAGAATCCATGGTATAATAGGGCATGTATGGAGGCGAAGAAACTGAACAAAAAGGCGTGGAGGAACTTCCGGAATAACAGAACACCAGAAAGCAGAGAGAGATACCAGAGAACCAGGAATGAGTACGTCAGGGTGAGAAGAGAAGCAGAGAAAAATTTTGAAAATGATATAGCAAACAAAGCCAAGACCGAACCAAAGCTACTCCACAGTCACATCAGAAGGAAAACAACAGTGAAAGAACAGGTATTGAAACTTAGAACAGGCGAGGACAGGTATACAGAGAATGACAGAGAGGTGTGTGAGGAACTCAACAAGAGGTTCCAGGAGGTCTTCACAATAGAACAGGGTGAGGTCACTGTGCTAGGAGAAAGGGAGGTAAACCAGGCAGCCTTGGAGGAGTTCGAAATTACGAGAGAGGAGGTCAAGAGACACCTGCTGGATCTGGATGTTAGAAAGGCTGTTGGTCCAGATGGGATCTCACCATGGGTACTGAAAGAGTGTGCAGAGGCACTTTGCCTGCCACTCTCCATAGTGTATAGTAAGTCACTAGAGACGGGAGACCTACCAGAAATATGGAAGACGGCGAATGTGGTCCCAATATACAAAAAGGGCGACAGACAAGAGGCACTGAACTACAGGCCAGTGTCCTTGACTTGTATACCATGCAAGGTGATGGAGAAGATCGTGAGAAAAAACCTGGTAACACATCTGGAGAGAAGGGACTTCGTGACAAATCGCCAACATGGATTCAGGGAGGGTAAATCTTGCCTTACAGGCTTGATAGAATTCTACGATCAGGTGACACAGATTAAGCAAGAAAGAGAGGGCTGGGCGGACTGCATTTTCTTGGATTGTCGGAAAGCCTTTGACACAGTACCGCATAAGAGGCTGGTACATAAGCTGGAGAGACAGGCAGGTGTAGCTGGTAAGGTGCTCCAGTGGATAAGGGAGTATCTAAGCAATAGGAAGCAGAGAGTTACGGTGAGGGGTGAGACCTCCGATTGGCGTGAAGTCACCAGTGGAGTCCCACAGGGCTCTGTACTCGGTCCTATCTTGTTTCTGATATATGTAAATGATCTCCCGGAGGGTATCGATTCATTTCTCTCAATGTTTGCGGACGATGCTAAAATTATGAGAAGGATTAAAACAGAAGAGGACTGTTTGAGGCTTCAAGAAGACCTAGACAAGCTGAAGGAATGGTCGAACAAATGGTTGTTAGAGTTTAACCCAACCAAATGTAATGTAATGAAGATAGGTGTAGGGAGCAGGAGGCCAGATACAAGGTATCATCTGGGAGAGGAAATTCTTCAGGAGTCAGAGAAGGAAAAAGACTTGGGGGTTGATATCACGCCAGACCTGTCTCCTGCAGCACATATCAAGCGGATAACATCAGCGGCATATGCCAGGCTGGCCAACATACGAACGGCATTCAGAAACTTGTGTAAAGAATCATTCAGAACTTTGTATACCACATATGTCAGGCCAATCCTGGAGTATGCAGCCCCAGCATGGAGTCCATATCTAGTCAAGGATAAGACTAAACTGGAAAAGGTTCAAAGGTTTGCCACCAGACTAGTACCCGAGCTGAGAGGTATGAGCTACGAGGAGAGACTACGGGAATTAAACCTCACTTCGCTGGAAGACAGAAGAGTTAGGGGGAACATGATCACCACATTCAAGATTCTGAAGGGGATTGATAGGGTAGATAAAGACAGTCTATTTAACACAAGGGGAACATGCACAAGGGGACACAGGTGGAAACTGAGTGCCCAAATGAGCCACAGAGATATTAGAAAGAACTTTTTTAGTGTCAGAGTGGTTGACAAATGGAATGCATTAGGAAGTGATGTGGTGGAGGCTGACTCCATACACAGTTTCAAGTGTAGATATGACAGAGCCCGATAGGCTCATGAATCTGTACACCTGTTGATTGACGGTTGAGAGGCGGGACCAAAGAGCCAGAGCTCAACCCCCGCAAACACAACTAGGTGAGTACAACTAGGTGAGTACACACACACACAACCACCACACACACACACAACCACCACACACACAACCACCACACACACACAACCACCACACACACACAACCACCACACACACACAACCACCACACACACAACCACCACACACACACACAACCACCACACACACAACCACCACACACACACAACCACCACACACACACAACCACCACACACACACAACCACCACACACACACAACCACCACACACACACAACCACCACACACACACAACCACCACACACACACAACCACCACACACACACAACCACCACACACACAACCACCACACACACAACCACCACACACACAACCATCACACACACAACCATCACACTCACAACCACCACACTCACAACCACCACACAGACAACCACCACACTCACAACCACCACACACACAACCACCACACACACAACCACCACACACACAACCACCACACACACAACCACCACACACACAACCACCACACACACAACCACCACACACACAACCACCACACACACAACCACCACACACACAACCACCACACAACCACCACACACAACCACCACACACAACTATCACACACACAACCATCACACACACAACCATCACACACACAACCATCACACTCACAACCACCACACACACAACCACCACACACACAACCACCACACTCACAACCACCACACTCACAACCACCACACACACAACCACCACACACACAACCACCACACACACAACCACCACACACACAACCACCACACACACAACCACCACACTCACAACCACCACACACACAACCACCACACACACAACCACCACACACACAACCACCACACACACAAACATCATACACAACCACCACACACAACCATCACACTCACAACCACCACACACACAACCACCACACACACAACCATCACACACACAACCACCACACACACAACCACCACACACACAACCACCACACACACAACCACCACACACACAACCACCACACTCACAACCACCACACACACAACCACCACCACACACAACCACCACACACACAACCACCACACACACAAACATCATACACAACCACCACACACAACCATCACACTCACAACCACCACACACACAACCACCACACACACAACCATCACACACACAACCACCACACTCACAACCACCACACACACAACCACCACACACACACCCATCACACACACAACCACCACACACACAACCATCACACACACAACCATCACACACACAACCATCACACACACAACCACCACACTCACAACCACCACACACAAAACCACCACACACACAACCATTACACACACAACCACCACACACACAACCACCACACACAACCACCACACACAACCATCACACACACAACCACCACACACAACCACCACACACACAACCATCACACACACAACCATCACACACACAACCATCACACACACAACCATCACACACACAACCATCACATTCACAACCACCACATTCACAACCACCACACTCACAACCACCACACACAACCATCACACAACCACCACACAACCACCATACACACAACCATCACACTCACAACCACCACACACACAACCACCACATACAACCATCACACACACAACCACCACACACACAACCACCACACACACAACCACCACACACACAACCACCACACACACAACCATCACACACACAACCACCACACACACAACCACCACACACACAACCACCACACACACAACCACCACACACAACCACCACACACAACCATCACACACACAACCACCACAAACACAACCATCACACACACAACCACCACACACACAACCACCACACACACAACCACAACACACACAACCACCACACACAACCATCACACTCACAACCACCACACACACAACCACCACACACAACCATCACACACACAACCACCACACACACAACCACCACACACACAATCACCACACACACAACCACCACACACACAACCACCACACACACAACCACCACACACAACCACACACACACAACCACACACACACACAACCACCACACACACAACCATCACACACACAACCACCACACACACAACCACCACACACACAACCACCACACACACAACCACCACACACACAACCACCACACACAACCACCACACACACAACCACCACACACACAACCACCACACACACACACACACACACAACCACCACACACACACACACACAACCAACACACACACACACAACCACCACACACACACACACACACACAACCACCACACTCACACATAACCACCACACACACAACCACCACACACAACCATCACACTCACACATAACCACCACACACACAACCACCACACACACAACCACCACACACACAACCACCACACACACACACACACACACACAACCACCACACACACACACACACAACCAACACACACACACACAACCACCACACACACACACACACACACACAACCACCACACTCACACATAACCACCACACACACAACCACCACACACAACCATCACACACACACACAACCACCACACACACAACCACCACACACAACCATCACACACACTCACAACCACCACACACACACACACACAACCACCACACACACACACAACCACCACACATACTACCAGCACAATAACAACCACCACAACACAACTACCACAACTAGCACATTAACAACTACCACAACACACCTACCACAACCAGCACATTAACAACTACCACAACACACCTACACAACCAGCACATTAACAACCACCACAACACACTTACCACAACCAGCACATTAACAACCACCACAACACTCCTACACAACCAGCACATTAACAACCACCACAACACACCTACCACAACCAGCACATTAACAACCACCACAACACACCTACACAACCACCACAACACACCTACCACAACCAGCACATTAACAACCACCACAACACACCTACCACAACCAGCACATTAACAACCACCACAACACACCTACACAACCAGCACATTAACAACCACCACAACACACCTACCACAACCAGCACATTAACAACCACCACAACACACCTACCACAACCAGCACATTAACAACCACCACAACACACCTACCACAACCAGCACATTAACAACCACCACAACACACCTACCACAACCAGCACATTAACAACCACCACAACACACCTACCACAACCAGCACATTAACAACCACCACAACACACCTACAACCAGCACATTAACAACCACCACAACACACACAACCAGCACATTAACAACCACCACAACACACCTACACAACCAGCACATTAACAACCACCACAACACACCTACAACCAGCACATTAACAACCACCACAACACACACAACCAGCACATTAACAACCACCACAACACACCTACCACAACCAGCACATTAACAACCACCACAACACACCTACCACAACCAGCACATTAACAACCACCACAACACACCTACCACAACCAGCACATTAACAACCACCACAACACACCTACAACCAGCACATTAACAACCACCACAACACACACAACCAGCACATTAACAACCACCACAACACACCTACACAACCAGCACATTAACAACCACCACAACACACCTACCACAACCAGCACATTAACAACCACCACAACACACCTACACAACCAGCACATTAACAACCACCACAACACACCTATAACCAGCACATTAACAACCACCACAACACACCTACCACAACCAGCACATTAACCACCACCACAACACACCTGTGCTCATCATGGGGGACTTTAATCATGGAAGGATAGACTGGGAAAACAGAGAACCACACGGAGGGGAGGAAACATGGAGAGCGAAACTGCTAGAGGTGACGACTAGAAACTTTTTAAGTCAGCATGTCAAGGGTCCCATGAGAATGAGAGGCAACGATGAACCAGCAAGACTCGACCTAGTATTCACTCTTAACGATTCAGACATAAGGGAAATCGGTGTTGAAGCCCCCGTGGGTATGAGTGATCACAGTGTACTGTTGTTTGAGTATCTGGTCGAAGAAGGGTTAATGTACTCAAGGAAGGGACCAGAAAACAAGAGGCCGGCATTCTGGAAGGGAAACTATGAAAAGATGAGAAAATTCCTAACTGAAATAGCTTGGGAAATACAGCTCAGATGAAAGACGGTTCAAGACATGATGGACTACATCACACAGAAGTGTAAGGAGGCAGCAGACAAGTACGTCCCAGTCCAAAATGAAAAAAAATGAAATGGAAATGAGAAACCCATGGCTTAATCAGAGTTGCAAGCTAGCAAAGCAGCTAAGTAAAAGGGCATGGAGAAACTATAGAAACAACAGAACACTAGAGAGCAGAAAAAGATACCAGAGCGCCAGGGATGAATACATCAGGGTGAGAAGAGAGGTAGAGAGGCAATAGGAAAATGACATAGCGAGCATGGCAAAGACTCAACCCAAACTGCTGCATAGCCACATCAGGAGGAAAACAACAGAGAAGGAACAGGTAATGAAATTGAGGATACGGGCATAAAGATTCACTACAAACAACAAGTGTGCGAGGAACTCAATAAGAAATTCCAGGAAGTCTTCACCTCAGAGCAAGAAGTCCCAGAGATAAGGGAGGGAACACCAACCCAGACACCACTAGAGGAGTTTGAGATAACAGTGGGGAGGTGAGGAAGCATCTGCTAGATTTGGACGTGACAAAGGCTATAGGCCCGGATGGAATCTCACCATGGATCCTTAAGGAAGGAGCAGAGGCTCTGTGCCTACCACTCTCCATAGTGTACAACAAGTCACTGGTAACAGGCGAACTGCCAAAAATTTGGAAGACAGCCAATGTAGTCCCAATATACAAGAAGGGAGATAGGCAGGAGGCACTGAACTACAGGACAGTGTCCCTAACTTGCATTCCATGCAAGATGATGGAAAAGATTGTGCGAAAAAAGCTAGTGGAACATCTGGAGCAAAAGAACTTTGTAACACAACATCAACATGGGTTCAGAGATGGCAAATCATGCCTAACAGGATTAATTGAGTTCTATGACCAGGCAACAAAAATCAGGCAAGAGAGAGAGGGCTGGGCAGACTGCATATTTCTGGACTGCCAGAAAGCTTTTGACACAGTACCACATAAGAGACTAGTGCACAAACTGGAGATGCAGGCAGGAGTGAAAGGGAAGGTACTCCACTGGATAAGAGAGTACCTAAGCAACAGGACACAGCGAGTCACCGTGAGAGGTGAGGTCTTGGAGTGGCGGGGAGTCACCAGTGGAGTCCCACAGGGATCAGTTCTTGGACCTATACTATTTCTGATATACATAAATGATCTTCCAGAAGGAATTGACTCGTTCCTCTCGATGTTTGCGGATGACGCGAAAATTATGAGGAGGATCAGGACAGAGGAGGATAGTATGAGGCTACAAGATGACCTAGACAAACTGAAGGAATGGTCCGACAAATGGCTACTAAAGTTCAACCCAAGAACATGTAAGGTAATGAAACTAGGAGGAGGAACTAGGAGACCAGTCACTGGATACCGAATGGGAGATGAAGTCCTTCACGAAACGGACAGAGAGAAAGATCTGGGAATTGATATCACACCAAACCTGTCTCCTGAAGCCCACATCAAAAGAATAACATCAGCAGTCTATGAGAGGCTGGCTAATATCAGAACTGCTTTCAGAAACTGGTGTAAGGAATCCTTCAGAACCTTGTATGCCACATATGTAAGACCAATCCTGGAGTATGCAGCCCCAGCATGGAGTCCGTACCTAGTCAAGCACAAAACGAAGCTGGAAAAAGTTCAGAGGTATGCCACTAGGTTAGTCCCAGAACTAAGAGGCATGAGTTATGAGGACAGACTACGTGAACTGCACCTCACGTCGCTGGAAGACAGAAGAGCTAGGGGAGACATGACCACCACATACAAAATCTCAAAAGAATTGATAGGGTGGACAAGGTTGGATTATTTAACACAGGTGGAAGCTGAGTACCCAAATGAGCCACAGAGACATTAGAAAGAACTTTTTCAGTGTCAAAGTAGTTAGTAAATGGAATGCATTAGGAAGTGATGTAGTGGAGGCTGACTCCATACACAGTTTCAAATGTAGATATGATAGAGCCCAGTAGGCTCAGGAATCTGTACACCAGTTGATTGACGGTTGAGAGGCAGGACCAAAGAGCCAGAGCTCAACCCACGCAAACACAACTAGGTAAGTACAACTAGGCGAGTACACCTACCACAAACAGCACATTAACAACCACAACACACCTACCACAACCAGCACATTAACAACCACCACAACACTCCTACTACAACCAGCACATTAACAACCACCACAACACACCTACCACAACCAGCACATTAACAACCACCACAACACTCCTACTACAACCAGCACATTAACAACCACAACAAACCTACCACAACCAGCACATTAACAACCACCACAACACTCCTACTACAACCAGCACATTAACAACCACCACAACACACCTACCACAACCAGCACATTAACAACCACCACAACACACCTACCACAACCAGCACATTAACAACCACAACACACCTACCACAACCAGCACATTAACAACCACCACAACACTCCTACCACAACCAGCACACTAACAACCACCACAACACACCTACCACAACCAGTACATTAACAACCACCTCAACACACCTACCACAACCAGCACATTAACAATCACCACAACACACCTACTACAACCACCACATTAACAACCACCACAACACACCTACCACAACCAGCACATTAACAACAACCACAACACACCTACTACAACCAGCACATTAACAACCACCACAACACACCTACCACAACCAGCACATTAACAACCACCACAACACACCTACTACAACCACCACATTAACAACCGCCACAACACACCTACCACAACCTGCACATTAACAACCACCATCACACACCTACCACAACCAGCACATTAACAACCACCACAACACACCTACCACAACCAGCACATTAACAACCACCACAACACACCTACCACAACCAGCACATTAACAACCACCACAACACACCTACCACAACCAGCACATTAACAACCACCACAACCAGCACACTAACAACCACCACAACACACCTACCACAACCAGTACATTAACAACCACCTCAACACACCTACCACAACCAGCACATTAACAACCACCACAATGCATCTACCACAACCAGCACATTAACAACCACCACAACACCTACCACAACCACCACAACACCTACCACAACCAGCACATTAACAACCACCTCAACACCTACCACAACCAGTACATTAGCAACCACCACAACACACCTACCACAACCAGCACATTAACAACCACCACAACACCTACCACAACCTGCACATTAACAACCACCATCACACACCTACTACAACCAGCACATTAACAACCGCCACAACACACCTACCACAACCAGCACATTAACAACCGCAACACACCTACCACAACCAGCACATTAACAACCACCACAACACACCTACCACAACCAGCACATTAACCACCACCACAACACACCTACCACAACCTGCACATTAACAACCACCATCACACACCTACCACAACCAGCACATTAACAACTACCTCAACCAGCCCCCTCTACTGGCAGGGGGTTGGTGCTGGTCCTGTAGCTCCAGCCCCCCTCTACTGGCAGGGGGTTGGTGTTGGACCTGTAGCTCCAGCCCCCCTCTACTGGCAGGGGGTTGGTGTTGGACCTGTAGCTCCAGCCCCCCTCTACTGGCAGGGGGTTGATGTTGGACCTGTAGCTCCAGCCCCCCTCTACTGGCAGGGGGTTGGTGCTGGACCTGTAGCTCCAGCCCCCCTCTACTGGCAGGGGGTTGGTGTTGGACCTGTAGCTCCAGCCCCCCTCTACTGGCAGGGGGTTGGTGCTGGACCTGTAGCTCCAGCCCCCCTCTACTGGCAGGGGGTTGGTGTTGGACCTGTAGCTCCAGCCCCCCTCTACTGGCAGGGGGTTGGTGCTGGACCTGTAGCTCCAGCCCCCCTCTACTGGCAGGGGGTTGGTGTTGGACCTGTAGCTCCAGCCCCCCTCTACTGGCAGGGGGTTGGTGCTGGACCTGTAGCTCCAGCCCCCCTCTACTGGCAGAGGGTTGATGTTGGTCCTGTAGCTCCAGCCCCCCTCTACTGGCAGGGGGTTGGTGCTGGACCTGTAGCTCCAGCCCCCCCTCTACTGGCAGAGGGTTGATGTTGGTCCTGTAGTTCCAGCCCCCCTCTACTGGCAGGGGGTTGGTGCTGGACCTGTAGCTCCAGCTCCCCTCTACTGGCAGGGGGTTGGTGTTGGACCTGTAGCTCCAGCCCCCCTCTACTGGCAGGGGGTTGGTGTTGGTCCTGTAGCTCCAGCCCCCCTCTACTGGCAGGGGGTTGGTGCTGGACCTGTAGCTCCAGCCCCCCTCTACTGGCAGGGGGTTGGTGCTGGACCTGTAGCTCCAGCCCCCCTCTACTGGCAGGGGGTTGGTGTTGGACCTGTAGCTCCAGCCTCCCTCTACTGGCAGGGGGTTGGTGCTGGACCTGTAGCTCCAGCCCCCCTCTACTGGCAGGGGGTTGGTGCTGGACCTGTAGCTCCAGCCCCCCTCTACTGGCAGGGGGTTGGTGCTGGTCCTGTAGCTCCAGCCCCCTCTACTGGCAGGGGGTTGGTGTTGGAACTGTAGCAGAAATGGTTCACATGTTTCCATTCATCTGATGCCTCTGTTCACCTACCAGTAAATATTTATCCAGGAGTTAGGCTGGATTGCAGATTGTATGTTGAGGAAAGTCAGTAGTTGACTTAGGGAAACCTCAATAAACCTAAGAACAGTCTTCCTGTCTTCAAAATGGAACTTAATATATTTTGATATGACCAATGAGAGAAAATAAAAAACTTACTGTTATTTCCTTGTGGGGGATTTCTCCAGTGATTTCCTTAACTTTAGTCATGATGCTGGAGTCCGAGTCTCCCAGGTGTACGGGGTCAGCTGTGGCACCTGTCTCTGTGGTCGTCATCTCCAGGGCCTCCCTGATGGTCTCCTGCACCTGTCATTACCAACACAAACATTAATGGTGGAGGCTGAGTCTCCCAGGTGTACGGGGTCAGCTGTGGCACCTGTCTCTGTGGTCGTCATCTCCAGGGCCTCCCTGATGGTCTCCTGCACCTGTCATTACCAACACAAACATTAATGGTGGAGGCTGGACTATAATGAAGCATCAGGCTCTGAGTTAAGTAACTGGACTATAATGAAGCATCTGGCTCTGAGTAAAGTAACTGGACTATAATGAAGCATCAGGCTCTGAGTAAAGTAACTGGACTATAATGAAGCATCAGGCTCTGAGTAAAGTAACTGGACTATAATGAAGCATCTGGCTCTGAGTAAAGTAACTGGACTATAATGAAGCATCTGGCTCTGAGTAAAGTAACTGGACTATAATGAAGCATCAGGCTCTGAGTAAAGTAACTGGGCTATAATGAAGCATCTGGCTCTGAGTAAAGTAACTGGACTATAATGAAGCATCAGGCTCTGAGTAAAGTAACTGGACTATAATGAAGCATCTGGCTCTGAGTAAAGTAACTGGACTATAATGAAGCATCAGGCTCTGAGTAAAGTAACTGGGCTATAATGAAGCATCTGGCTCTGAGTAAAGTAACTGGACTATAATGAAGCATCAGGCTCTGAGTAAAGTAACTGGACTATAATGAAGCATCAGGCTCTGAGTAAAGTAACTGGACTATAATGAAGCATCTGGCTCTGAGTAAAGTAACTGGACTATAATGAAGCATCAGGCTCTGAGTAAAGTAACTGGACTATAATGAAGCATCTGGCTCTGAGTTAAGAGATAATAGACATGCTGACATACACAAATGGGTCAACATGTGAAGGACT
This sequence comes from Procambarus clarkii, assembly GCF_040958095.1. Taxonomy (NCBI): domain Eukaryota; kingdom Metazoa; phylum Arthropoda; class Malacostraca; order Decapoda; family Cambaridae; genus Procambarus; species Procambarus clarkii. The sequence goes on along the minus strand of NC_091197.1, from coordinate 35,706,559 downwards.
CAAGTATAACATATTGCCCTGAGACTTGGGCTATAATATTAGTTATGAGTCAAGTCATTAGTTCTAACTGATGAAGCATTGTCTATATTCTGGACCCAAAGTCTTTATTTAGTTGTAGTAAACACTGACCTGAGGGTGTGTGTGTGTGTGTACTCGCCTAATTGTGCTTGCGGGGGTTGAGCTTTGGCTCTTTGGTCCCGCCTCTCAACTGTCAATCAACAGGTGTACAAGTTCCTGAGCCTATTGGGTTCTATCATATCTACACTTGAAACTGTGTATGGAGTCAGCCTCCACCACATCACTTCCTAATGCATTCCATTTGACTCTGACAATAAAAAAGTTCTTTCTAATATCTCTGTGACTCATTTGGGCACTCAGTTTCCACCTGTGTCCCCTAGTGTGTGTGCCCCTTGTGTTAAATAGCCTGTCTTTATCTACCCTATCAATTCCCTTGAGAATCTTTAATGTGGTGATCATGTCCCCCCTAACCCTTCTGTCTTCCAGCGAAGTGAGGTTTAATTCCCGTAGCCTCTCCTCGCAGCTCATACCTCTCAGCTCGGGCACTAGTCTGGCGGCAAACCTTTGAACCTTTTACAGTTTGGTCTTATCCTTGACTAGATATGGACTCCATGCTGGGGCTGCATACTCCAGGATTGGCCTGACATATGTGGTATACAAAGTTCTGAATGATTCTTTACACAAGTTTCTGAATGCTGTTCTTATGTTGGCAAGCCTGGCATATGTGTAATTACCTAAGAGTAATTACAGAATGAAAGCTACGCTCGTGGTGTCCCGTCTTCCCAGCACTCTTTGTCATATAACGTTTTGAAACTACTAACGGTCTTGGCCTCCACCACCTTCTCACCTAACTTGTTCCAACCTTCTACCACTCTATTTGCGAAAGTGAATTTTCTTATATTTCTTCGGCATCTGTGTTTAGCTAGTTTAAATCTATGACCTCTTGTTCTTAAAGTTCCAAGTCTCAGTAAATCTTCCCTATCGATATTATCAATTTCTGTTACTATTTTGTATGTAGTGATCATATCACCTCTTTTTCTTCTGTCTTTTAGTTTTGGCATATTTAATGCCTCTAACCTCTCCTCGTAGCTCTTGCCCTTCAGTTCTGGGAGCCACTTAGTAGCATGTCTTTGCACCTTTTCCAGTTTGTTGATGTGCTTCTTAAGATATGGGCACCACACAACCGCTGCATATTCTAGCTTTGGCCTAACAAAAGTCATGAACAATTTCTTTAGTATATCGCCATCCATGTATTTAAAAGCAATTATGAAGTTAGAAAACGTGGCATAGGCTCCTTGCACAATATTCTTTATGTGGTCCTCAGGTGATAGTTTTCTATCTAGAACCACCCCTAGATCTCTTTATCAGAATTCTTTAATGATTTCTCACATAATATATAGGTTGTGTGGGGTTATCTTGAGATGATTTCGGGGCTTTTAGTGTCCCCGCGGCCCGGTCCTCGACGAGGCCTCCACCCCCAGGAAGCAGCCCGTGACAGCTGACTAACACCAAGGTACCTATTTTACTGCTAGGTAACAGGGGCATAGGGTGAAAGAAACTCTGCCCATTGTTTCTCGCCAGCACCTGGGATCGAACCCAGGACCACAGGATCACAAGTCCTGCGTGCTGTCCGCTCGGCCGACCGGCTCAAATGTTCTCCTATTCCACATTCCATAACATGGCATTTATTAACATTAAATTCCATTTGCCAAGTGGTGCTCCATATACTTATTTTGTCCAGGTCTTCTTGAAGGGCATGACAATCATCAAAGTTTCTTATCCTTCCTATTATCTTAGCATCATCAGCAAACATGTTCATATAATTCTGTATACCAACTGGTAGATCATTTATGTAGACAATAAACATCACTGGTGCAAGAACTGAACCCTGTGGTACTCCACTTGTGACATTTCTCCAGTCCGATACATTGCCTCTGATTACTGCCCTCATTTTTCTATCAGTCAGAAAATTTTTCATCCATTTTAGAAGCTTACCTGTCACCCCTCCAATATTTTCCAGTTTCCATAAGAACCTCTTATGTGGAACTCTGTCGAAAGCCTTTTTTAGGTCCAGATAGATGCAGTCAACCAAACCATCTCTTTCCTGTAATATCTCTGTGGCTCGATCATAGAAACTGAGTAAATTCGATACACAGGATCTTCCAGATCGAAAACCATACTGTCTGTCTGATATTATATCATTTCTCTCCAGGTGTTCTACCCATTTAGTTTAGATTAGTTTTTCCAATACTTTCACTATTACACTTGTCAATGATACAGGTGTATAATTGAGGGGGTCTTCCCTGCTGCCACTTTTGTAGATTGGAACTATGTTAGCCTGTTTCCACACGTCTGCTACGATTCCTGTACACAGGGATGCCTGAAAGATCAGGTGAAGTGGAATGCTGAGCTCAGATGCACATTCTCTCAGAACCCATGGTGAAACTCCATCTGGGCCAGCTGCTTTGTTCTTACTGAGCTCCTTTAGCATATTTTCCACTTCATCTCTAGACACCTCTATCCGCTCTATGTTGTTCTCTGGAATTCTTATTGTGTCTGGTTCTCTGAAGATTTTATTTTGTACAAACACCCTTTGGAACTTTTCATTTAATGTTTCACACATTTCCTTTTCATTTTCTGTGAATCTGTTTCCCATTTTCAACCTCTGGATATTATCCTTTACCTGCAATTTGTTGTTTATGGATTTGTAGAATAGGCCCGGTTCTGTTTTACATTTATCCGCTATCCCTTTTTCAAAATTTCTTTCTGCCTCTCTCCTTACTGCCGTATAGTTGTTTCTCGCATCTTTGTATCGCTGGTATGTTTGGGGGTTTGGCCTCTTCCTATACTGATTCCATTTTTGTGTCTTTTGGTCTCAAACCTCTCACAATTTCTGTCGAACCAATCCTGTTTTCTGGCCCTGCATCTCTGTTTTGGTATGAATGTTTGTGTGCCTTCCTCGTATATTTTGCAAAATTTGGCAAACATTTCATTTACTTCCCTGCCTAGCAACAATTCTGTCCAATTACACTCATTAAAAAAAATTCGAAGTTCCCCATAGTGTCCTCTCCTTAAATCGAGTTTATCAACTGTTTCAATGTCCCCATTTTCTTCTAGATGATATCTTAAAGCATAATCAATGTCTAACAGGACGTGATCACTCTTTCCCAAGGGAGGAAGGTACTGGATGTCAAATATCTCTTCTTCTTTCCTGGTGAATACTAGATCCAGTACTGACGCTACATCTCCTTCCCTCCCTCGTGTGTGTGTGTGTGTGTGTGTGTGTGTGTGTGTGTGTGTGTGTGTGTGTGTGTGTGTGTGTGTGTGTGTGTGTGTGTGTGTGTGAAAAAAGACAGCTTTGAATGTAATGAAATGCCATTTTCTGGGTGAGTCCCGGAGGCTCCCCAGACCTATCCAGGCTGATATGAATATCCCTAACTTTGGCATCAGTCAATGTGGGTAGAGTTCTAGGCCTACTGAAGACCACGAGCCAAAACCTGGCCCCCCTCAGAGAGGCACAATGAGTAATGGCCTGTAGAAATACACATGTGATTTTGGAGAATTCTATATCTGCCATCGACTGGGACAGGCACCCAGAAAGGTAAGCGCCCCAAAACAAACCCCTGTTCTGGTTAAAACAACGAAAATAAACAAACAAGTGGACGGAACTTCCCAAATGATAACGAGCAAATGAGCATGACGTCACACGAGCTGTGCCGCATGTCTGCGCAGTTCCCCCCTCCTCAGGAGGGAAAAGCGGAAGTCCCAGACCCTCCGCGCCGGTGATCCACACCCCAGTTTTGAGGCTAGATATCAACATACGCAAAAACCTCCGACCAGAGGGAGGGAGGGTTGGCGGGGAGCCTCTGGGACTCGCTCAGAAATTAGGTTTTCATTACATTCAACACTGGTTTTCAGGGGGTAGCCCCTACGGCTCCCCAGAGCTACTTCACCAAAGACGAAAAAAGAAAAGGGACTTACCTAGGAGGCGGTCGGTGCTCACATCTCAACTCAAAGTCGAGACAGGCTGTAGCCGCCGACCCAAAGTGACACAGGCCCGACAAGGCCCAGGAATGTTAATGAGGTAACATGCAGCCAGGACCCTGTTCAACCACCAAAAACCCCGTACCCGAATGTCAGCCTAGGACATGTTCCCAGAGACGGCAATAAGAGCAGCAAACTTACGAACGTCATGAGCACAGGGATAAACCACAGGCTGGCTAGACTTAATAACAGTGCAGACGACCTGAGAGACCCATACCCGCGAACAGGGAAGAAGGGAAACTGGATCAACCCAAAGCGCGTCCCTGGACACAAAACATGATGCACCCCCGGCCTGACCAACCAAGCATCAACAACCCAAGGACTCCTCCAGAAACCTGCAGTCTCATTGTTCACCAGAAAAGAAGGAGACAGCTGCAAACGAACAAACCTATCACCACGACCAAAAGAGCAGAAACCCCTGCGCCGTAGGAGAGCATGAAGCTCTCCAATCTGACCCCCAGAGGCCAATGCCAACAGGAAAAGAGCCTTAGAAAAACAATCCTGAACTGAAGGGGCCCACAAAAAACGGAGGAGAAGAGAGATAGGAGAGCACTCTGTCCAAAGACCAGGACCGCTCAGGCTGCACATGAGCAGGCCGGATGTGAAACAACGCGCGAGACAGCTTGCGGAACTGTACAGAAGTTACATCTATACCGAAAGCAAGCTGCAGCGGCTCCGCCAACGACGCACGATACGAGGCGACAGTATTCGGCATAAGAGGACGGTCCTGGAACAACCACGAGAGAAAGAACAACACCACCCAAACTGAAAGGAAAGTACAGAGACAAAGAGTCAAAAAGAACCGGAAGGATCGCCAGGAAACTTCATACTGCCGTAACGGACCAGGCCGATCTATTGAAAGAGGCGGAGCCACGGAAAACTTCCGGGTTCGGACACCGGGCAAGCAGCGCCTGAAACTACGGCTGGGCCGGCCACCACAGGGCCTAGAAGACTACTCGCCCCTGTTAAGTCTCTAAGCAAGCCAGAACCTGGAGCAACAGCTGAACCGGGACAAAGAGGTACAGGAACCACCACCTCGACCAGTCCTGGTGGAAGGTGCCGATCCCGATGGCCTCATGGTTGGGGAAGGGCGCCACATATACCGGAAGATGCCTCGACCACACCGACGCGATGAGGTCCACCTGAACGGGCACTGGAACTTCTGGCAAAGCCAACTGAATGAGTCAGCATCGACCGTCCATTCCGTGGACAGGGGAACGAACCGGGATAGGCCGTTCACCAGGACATTGGACACCCCCCCCCAGAAGTGAACCCCCAGGAGAGCCAAACTCCGAGAACTCAGCAGACGAGTCACCCGAAGCGACCAGCCCCAAAGAGCCATGGACTGCATCGAACCCCCTCAATTCAGGCAATGAACCACTAGGGAGCAGTCAGAAGGGAGCCGGATCATTGATCCGCGGGCGACCCGAACCCTCCGAAGCGCGAACCACACCGCAGCGAACACCCGCACCGTGCTGTGGGCCCAACGGAAGGACGGACCCCACTGCCCCCGGCTGGCCTGGTGAGCACTGGTCACAAAGCCCCAGCCGAGAAATGACGCTTCCATGAACACATCGAGCGATGGCTTGGATAGGCACCAAGGCAATGAACCCGGAAAAAACCCGAAGAGGAAGCTGACAATGCAGCAGCTGACGTAAGGCCCCCCCCCCCCGGGGGTCGAACCCAGCGACAGGAACGTCCCCAAAGGAACCAGAACAGCCGACAAAGCCAAACCCGACCGGTGAGTAGACCATCATCGCAAAGTTCAAACTCCCACACAAACCCTCGAGCAACCTCCGAGTGACCCGGGAACCCCCAGAAACAAACACACACGGGACTGCAGCTGAAGGAGAGACTCCAGAGGGAGAGACAAGGAAGTGGTCTGAGAATCCCATACAAGACCCAGCCAGGTCCGAACCTGGGAGGGAACCAGATGGGACTTCTGCCAGTTCACCAGGAACCCGAACCCGGCTAGCTGGAAAAGCACTAAACCCCTGGCGAGCAGACACACGGACCAACTGGGAGCCCAAACCAGCCAGTCGTCAAGGTAGGCCAACACCTGAACACCTAACAGACGCATATAGGTCACCACGACTCGGGTAAAGAGTGTGAGCATGTGAGACCCCGGGTTCAACCCGAACGGGAGACAAGGAAAGCAGTAACTCCGATGCCCCACAACAAAACCGAGCCAGTCCCTGAACCCAGGATGAATCAGGACATGCCAATACGCGTCCTTGAGGTCCAAGGACACCATTGAAGCACCCGGCTCCACCAGCAGCCGGACCTGGGGCAGAGTGGTCATCCAAAAGGAGGGGCAGGAAACTCAGGGGTTCAGACATGACAAGTCCAGAATGAACCGCAGGTCCACACAGTCCCATTTCGGAACCAGAAACGGCAGGAAACCCACCTGAGAGACGTCGTCATTTCGACCACGCCCAAGCTCACTCACTCCAAGATGACCTGACAAAGCGCAGGATAAGAGGCCTGCCCTGCCAGCCCCTAACCCCCCCCCCCAAGGAGGAGGAGCCACCCAACGGCACCGCAGGCCGCGAGAAAAAATGCAAAATGGCCGATGACCCTTATGAGAATCCGACCTGCGCACAGAGCGATCACCGATAAAAAGATCACCAGGCTGCACCTGGCTGCACCAGGTGCAGCCCCAGGTGCAGCCGGGACCGAAGGTGGCACTGCTCCAAAACTGGCACCTGTGTCCTACCCGACGAGCAGAACCACGAGCCCTGGCACGACCCCTCTGGGAAGTACCCACCCGGGAACCCCGGAGAACCAAAAAGTCAGACATTGGGCAGCAGCTGGAAGAAGCTGCCCACATATATTGCTCGACCGCAGAGGCCGCAAACATCAAAAGACAAAAGGGCAAAGACAGTCTAAGAGCCAAGGCCCAAGCGGATTCCAAGGAGGAAGCGAAAACCACCTGTCTACACAAGAGACGTGCAGCGAAAACCACCTGTCGACACGAGAGACGTGCAGCAAAAAACCACGACAGTGCATCCCGCAGGATCGTCGCAAACAGCTTCAAAAGTGCAAACGACGCACGACCAGCCGAGACCAAAGCACCAGACCCAAGGAACGACCCCAAGCACCTCCACCACATCCTCAAGCCAATCCAAAGACAGCTCCAGGAGAGAAAATCAATGCAGGACTGAAGCCAACAGGCCACGTGTGCGCAAGTCCTCAGCCACAAGCGCAGCCAACAGGCCACGTGTGCACAAGTCCCCAGCCACAAGCGCAGCCAACAGGCCACGTGTGCACAAGTCCTCGGCCACAAGTGCAGCCAACAGGCCACGTGTGCGCAAGTCCTCAGCCACTAGCGCAGCCAACAGGCCACGTGTGCACAAGTCCTCAGCCACAAGCGCAGCCAACAGGCCACGTGTGCACAAGTCCTCAGCCACAAGCACAGCCAACAGGCCACGTGTGCGCAAGTCCTCAGCCACAAGCGCAGCCAACAGGCCACGTGTGCACAAGTCCTCAGCCACAAGCGCAGCCAACAGGCCATGTGTGCGCAAGTCCTCGGCCACAAGCGCAGCCAACAGGCCATGTGTGCGCAAGTCCTCGGCCACAAGCGCAGCCAACAGGCCATGTGTGCGCAAGTCCTCAGCCACAAGTGCAGCCAACAGGCCACGTGTGCACAAGTCCTCAGCCACAAGCGCAGCCAACAGGCCATGTGTGCGCAAGTCCTCGGCCACAAGCGCAGCCAACAGGCCATGTGTGCGCAAGTCCTCTGCCACAAGTGCAGCCAACAGGTCACGTGTGCACAAGTCCTCAGCCACAAGCGCAGCCAACAGGCCATGTGTGCGCAAGTCCTCGGCCACAAGCGCAGCCGACAGGGAAGGAACCAGCACGTGAAGCTGAACCGTGCCAACATCAAGCAGAAGGGCTGGAGCAAAAAGGCACTCATTAAGGTGCTCAAAGTGTCCCCCCAGGTAAACCTGGACCACAGTCAACGCCTCGCACCACTGAAGTGTGTCGGTACGACAGAAGGCTTCCCAAGCATCCAGCGAGAACAAAGGGCAGTCCATAAGCCAGGATGAACCCTAAACCTCATAACAAACCCGGTACAGAGACGAAGCCCCAAACCTGAAAGAAGATAGATCCATTATGGAGGCGTACTCCGGGTCGTGCAGGAGGTAATCCGCAATGGCTGCCCGCACCTCAGCAGGCGAGACGCGAGAAGCTGAAAACCTCTGGAAGGACGGAACTGAAGTACCTGCAAGGACACGGAACCGAACCCGGGGAGGTGCCGAACCCAAATCCAACTCGTACGCAGAGGGGGAAAAGGAAAACCCCACTCCTTGTAACAGTAAGCCTCGCTCGGAGAGTCTTCCAACCCTCCAAGGGTCCAACGGGGCCCTGTCCTTCCCCCCCCCCCCAACGGGTTGGGGGGGGGGGGGGAAGGAACTGAATGAACCACAGCAGGGAAAGAACAAGGGGGCGCGGACTGAACCAAGGCCGAAGTGACCAACACCCCAAAGTCTGGGTCCCTATAAGCAAAACGGGGCAGCCTCAGGGCATCTGGGGAAGCAACCAACCAAACACGTTGCAACAACCTAAACCTATCCTGCAGCGTGCGAGCCGCCTGCACCCCGAACAATGTCATCTGTAGATTGGGTGAATTGAGTCACAAACAAGTAACAAATCTCGAAGGACTCCGAGTCGAATGTGTCACCGACCCAACAGGCAGCATGACGGAGGCAAAAACAATAAGCGTCGCCCTGAGACAAGGGGACAGAGCAACCCTCAAACTCGCACATAGCGAGAGGAGACTCAGGGGTCACATCCATCAGACCCGAGTGCCCTGTGGAGTTTCCCAGGGCCACTAGACTGGGTCTGCTAAGGGTAATCCCAGGCAGTGTACTGCTAACCAGTGCCTAAGCGACCAAACAACACTGCTCAAGCTGAACCCCCGGGACGTGTCCACTCACGAGGGCAAAGCAGGGGGTACCACCAAACAAAAGCAACCCCTAGTAAAACAGGGGAAAGTAACACTGAGGCAGACCCCCTCCCCCCACCAATCAAAAAAAAAAAAAAAAAAAAAAAAAAAAAAAATCCTCGCAAGATGGCAACGTACCCAAAGGGAACAGAGCCAGCTGTTGTTATAGGTGAAAACTAGCTGTGCAGTACCCCGCACCCCTACAAGTGCAAATTCTACCACTTACCCCAAGGTAAACAAGGGCGGGAACCCCCCCCCCCCAAACACTCGGGGCGATCAGTCGCTGAGCAGCAAAAGACCAACAGAGGTAGTCCCAAGGTGACTTGTGGATGATAACCCCAAGCTCCAAGGGCGGTACTTACAGGGCACTTAGGGAAAGGAACCCTAAGCGCATGCAGCACAAGTACCTTGGAATAATACTCCCAGCTCCCACGCCACCGTAAGAGCAGCACTGAACCAAAGCATAGCACAACACAACACAAGAGTCAGGACCTGGAGCCACATGGCAGCGATGCATCACACCAGCCGAAGAACTGGGGTGTGGATCGTTGGCACGAGGGTCTGGGGCTTCCCCTTCCCCCTCCCGGGGAGGGGGGGGGGGGAGCAGTGCATGCAGACATGAGGCGCAGCTTGTGTGCCGTCATGCTCATTTGCCAGTTTTCATTTGGGGAGTTCTGTCCACTCTTTTGTCTATTTTTGCCATTTTAACCAGAACAGGGGTTTGTTTTGGGGTGCTTACCTTTCTGGGTGCCTGTCCCGGTTGATGGCAGATATAGAATGCTCCAAAACCACATGTGCATTTCTATAGGCCATTGCTCTTCGTGCCTCTCTGAGGGGGCCAGGTTCTGGCTCGTGGTCACGGTAGGCCTAGAACTCCACCCACATCGACTGATGCCAAAGTTAAGGATATTCATGTCAGCCTGGATAGCTCCGGGGCCATAGGGGCTCCCCAAGAAAAAAATTAGTAGTTAGTAACAGTTGAGAGGCGGGCCGAAAGATCAGAGCTCAACCCCCGCAAGCAAAGCTAGGTGAATACAGTGAAGTGTACACTGAGTGCTGACCACAGTGTAGTGAACACTGAGTGCTGACCACAGTGTAGTGTACACTGAGTGCAGACCACAGTGTAGTATACACTGAGTGCTGACCACAGTGTAGTGAACACTGAGTGCTGACCACAGTGTAGTGTACACTGCTGACCACAGTGTAGTGTACACTGAGTGCTGACCACAGTGTAGTGAACACTGAGTGCTGACCACAGTGTAGTGAACACTGAGTGCTGACCACAGTGTAGTGTACACTGAGTGCTGTCCACAGTGTAGTGAACACTGAGTGCTGACCACAGTGTAGTGAACACTGAGTGCTGACCACAGTGTAGTGTACACTGAGTGCTGACCACAGTGTAGTGTACACTGAGTGCTGACCACAGTGTAGTGTACACTGAGTGCTGACCACAGTGTAGCGTACACTGAGTGCTGACCACAGTGTAGTGTACACTGAGTGCTGACCACAGTGTAGTGTACACTGAGTGCTGACCACAGTGTAGCGTACACTGAGTGCTGACCACAGTGTAGTGTACACTGAGTGCTGACCACAGTGTAGTGTACACTGAGTGCTGACCACAGTGTAGTGTACACTGAGTGCTGACCACAGTGTAGTGTACACTGAGTGCTGACCACAGTGTAGTGAACACTGAGTGCTGACCACAGTGTAGAGAAACACCAAGATGACAGTTGACTTTATTAATAAAAATGTCTCATGCGTTAAAACAAAAAGTTTCCTATATATATAAAGTTTACTCTCATCTTGATGTGTCTCCATATCATCCTATATATATAAAGTTTACTCTCATCTTGATGTGTCTCCATATCATCCTATATATATAAAGTTTACTCTCATCTTGATGTGTCTCCATATCATCCTATATATATAAAGTTTACTCTCATCTTGATGTGTCTCCATATCATCCTATATATATAAAGTTTACTCTCATCTTGATGTGTCTCCATATCAAAAGTGTTTATATAGAGGCAATACTACACTCAGTTGGGTGAGAACAATGTGACCTTCAGCAGCATACCTTCACTGAGGTGTGGACAGTGTTGACATCTGGGAAGAGTTCCTGGCACTTCTGGAGCCAATCTTCTACCTCCATGTTGCATTGGTCAACTTCGTTGATGGTCATGAATACTTCCTGTGCTGTGTTGACTGTGTCGAGGCTCCCCAACATGGCCTGCAGCTGAGTCTTCCCTTCCTCTCCTTGTGTTGTCATATCCACCACACTGGTATCCTCCAGTTCCAAGAGCTTCATTGCTGACTTGTTCTGCTCTACCAGAGCATAGAGTCTGTCCTGGAGCTGGAGGTGTTGAGTCTTCCAGTCCCCCAGCTGCCCCCGGTACTCACCCAGCTGGGACAGTACCTCTTCACAGCTGGTAATGAGGCTGCTGATGCTGCTCTTCTGCTCCTCCACCATGGAACGTAACTTCTTACTGATGCCTCTGGTCGGAGCTTTAGTGGGTTTTGTGGGTACCGTTTTCACTGGCACAACTTCCATACCTTTTAGTTTTCTGATAAAGGCCTCCATACCATAATTGATTGGAAACTGAGTAGCAGCAGTGGCAGTGTGCTGGGCACGGCAGCTGGGGCAGTTCAGCTGACCATTCTTGATAGCATTGTCAATACACTGGGAGCAGAATGTGTGGCCACAAGGCAGAGTGCGAGGCCGTAGCAGAGTGTCATCATAATTGTTAAAACACACTGAACATTCCTCTGGGTTGTTATCCTGTGGATAAAGAATATTTGGTTAAGTTGCATGTATTTACAACGAAAAAAATTATATTCTGTGTGAGTCCCTCCGGTTCTCTGGAGCTATCGGATTGATATGCGCATATTAGTCCGGGGTCATCAGTCATCTGGAGTTCAGCCTACCGAGGACCACAAGCCAGAACCTGGCCGCCTCAAAAAGGCAAAGGGAGCAATGGCCTATGGAAACCCCATGTATTTGGGGACATTCCATATCTGCCATCAACTGGGGTTAGCACCCAGAAAGGTAGGCATAACAAAACAGACCCCACATGGTAAGAAAAATTGCAACCAAAGACCGAATAGAGAGGCAGATTCCACCCCCCCCCCCCCCCATCTAAAGAAACAAGCAAACATCATACACACCGCCACACCACTTGTCCACGCAGCCCTCCCCTCCCTGGGAGGGTGAAGGGGAAGCCCTGGACCTCCTGTGCCGGTTACTCACACCCTAATTCTGAGGCTGAGAATCAAAAACAAATTGGAAACCGCCGACCGGAGGGAGCGAGGGTACCGGGGAGCCTCCAGGACTCGCCCAGAAAATGGCGTTTCATTACGTTCAACGCTGGTTTTCTGTGTAGAGTTCCTCTGGCTCCCTGGAGCTACCAAACGCTGAAGCCAGACCCGACCCAGTGAGTAAATCGGCACGGGAAAGGTCAGACTCCTGCACAACTGCTCGAGCAACCACCACATGACCCGGGGAACCCCCTCCTCCCAAACAGCAGAAGGCAGGACTGCAGCAGCAGCAATGCCTCCGGAGGGAGACACAAGGAAGTGTTCCGAGAGTCCCTCACGAGGCCCAGCTGGGTCCAAACCTTTGGATAGAACCAGATGAGACTTCCTCCAGCTCACCAGGAACCAGAATTCGGTGAACTGGGAAAGAATCATCCCCCTGGAGAGCAGACAAGCAGACCGGCTGGGAGCCCACACCAACCAGTTGTCGAGATAGGCCTACACCTGAACCACTAGCAGATGCAGAAGGGCCACCACGAACCGGGAAGACACGTGAATATGCGAGGCACCAGATTCAACCCAAAAGGAAGGCAACGAAAGCGGTAAGCCTGCCCCTCCACCACAAAACCTAACCAGTCCCTGAACCGAAGCACCACTACTTTTGGGGGAAAACGTACCCTGGAAAAGAAACAACAGGCGGCCATAAAACATATTATTACTCATATACAAATAATCAAACACACATTTACATATACACACGGCTCCGGGAGAAGTAAAGTGATACCTCGGCTCACAAATGCCCCTATTTACGAATTTTCAGGTTACGAGCCCAATTTCTTCGTAAAATACAAATTGCGTTACGAACTTTGCCTAGGGTAAAGTAGTTTGTTGATACACGTATGGCCGACCTAGCGTGTGGTGGCACGGCGACCGCGCCTCAGTTTAACAGTGCCTCCTGCCTAGTGACAATCGCGCCTGAATTCTTTGTAAAGAATTTCAGTGTTTTGGGATTTTTGGGTATTTGAACATAAAGGTAATTATTATATATCTTGCCATGGTCCCAAGAAAGTCAGTGGTAAGGTTCAATCTAAGAAAATAGTTATGAGTAGAGGCAGTAGAGGATGTCCCTTCCTCATTAACCCTTAAACTGCCCAATACTGCATATGAACTTTTGAGTAACTGACGCAAAAGTGTGCATCACTGCATATGTAGTTTTGGAGTACTATGCAAGATTTAAACGGCCCGCGGATACACATCCGCGGGCCGGATGTGTATCTTAACTTAACCGGATGTGTGAAACTTAACTATAGTATAGCTGAACGCAACCCTATGTGTCATTGTCTGTATCTTCCCTGCCAGACGTAAGACTATTATTGTTTCTCAAAGAGCATTTAAAGACTGAGCTGGGGGTTGATTATTAAATAATAACATAGGCACCAACTTTGCTTACTAATACTTTCAAATCATTTGTAAAGTAACAATACGTTGCATAGGGGAAGATCTTTAATGTGCTTAGCTGCACGATCAATTAGGCTCCTTCCGGCACCACGACATGCGGGAGGCCTAGCTGGTCGCTAGGAGCGTTCTTCTCTGGCTGGCGTTCGTGGGGACGAGACCTACTCTGTGGCTGCACCCCTACTCTCCTCCCTTCTCCTCTTACTTATTTCCCTTACCTGAAGTTCCTGTACCATTAAGTTAAGTACGGGGCATTTTAAGTGTACCTACTCTGGTAGTAAATATTGGTGAGACCTGGGGGTAGTATTTGCCAGTGTTTTGGGTACCCCTAAGTGTTGTGTTTTGTATTAGGGTACCACGTGGTGTCTCTACCCTAAGCTGCATCCAGCTTCAGTGCTTATCCAGTAGTACTTTACCCTAGCCTGTTCTTAGTGTAAACCTTGTATCCTGCCTAAGTGGACCAAGGCTTTTTAACGTAAGATAGTGTGGTAAAGTTATTTTTATTATTGTTATTGGTGTGAGTGTATATGGGGGGTTGTTAAGGGGTTAATAAGTACATGAATTATAGGAGTATCCCTTCTTCCTGTGTGGGAGTGTATTGATCAACCCTTAGATTGACATATATGGTCTAGTAGCAAGGTATTATTACTGTGGATAGTTTATTTTGGGGGCCGGGCCTTTTAGCTCTCCCATATTTGATACTCTGTCTTCTAACTACCCTTACCCCTTAATAATACCAAGTCCCCCATAGAACCCAACACACACATTTATATTTATAACAAGTGGGGGCCTGTCCGGGAGGAACATTATAAGTGTAAAAAATTATATTCATGAGTGCCAAAACTAAAATTTTTTGTTTTCCGCAGAACGGTTGTGTGCTAGCCTAGGGTCCAGCTCATCTAGCAAAGGACATTCTTGCACTGACTGGACACCCAGCTGGATCCCTTCACGATTAAGGTTAGTGTGGCCTTGTGTTAGGGGCCGTGCAAATTTTTGTTTTTTTTCCAATTTTTATTTTTTAATTTTTTCTTTGGCTGGGAGCTAAAATTATTAGTGATGTCATCTGAAATGCAGAGACTGGCAATGGAGCCTTCAGCAGTAGAGATAAGGAAACTTACCAAGTCTAATTTAGTATTGTTAGGCAAGGAATTTGGCCTAGAATTAAATGACGCGGATAAAAAGTGGACTTTGGTGAATGAAATATTACAACATTGTATTGATGAAGAACTATTGGCAAGTGATACACCTTTATGCCAGCCTAGCCAAGCAGAAAGTGCAACTCATAGGGATAGAGAATTAGCTCTAGAGTTAGCAAAAATAAAATTAGAGGAGCAAAGACTCAAAACCGAGAAGGCTAGAATTAGAGCGAATGCCACTGGACCTCCACCTGCTAGGGATTCAAACCCCAGGCATTATGAGAAAAAGCATAATTTGCCTGAATTTTCCGAGTCGGACCCTGAAAGGTTTTTCAACCATTTTCAGAGATTGGCCATGTCCATGAACTGGCCAAAGGAAGAGTGGGTGAAAATCCTACAGGGAAGACTTAGGGGTAAAGCACAAGATATTTTTATAAACATGCCTGACGACGAGTATTTTGAATATGATAAAGTCAGGGAATGTATTTTGCGGGCATATGAAATTACTCCTGAAGCTCACCGCCAAGTTTATCGCAACCTTAGGCCTACTCACAACCAACCGCTCACTGAATTTGTTAATGATCAAATTAGATTGTTTGATAGATGGATTCGCTCGGTGAAAGCCGAAACATACGAGGCTCTCAGGAACTTAATTTTAATGGAGCATTTTATAGATATTATGCCAGAGAATGTTTCACATTACATTAGAGGAAGGGTAGAGGTAAATTCTAAAATAGGGGATTTGGCCAAGTTGGCAGAAAACTACCAATTGGCGGGCAAAAGGCCCAATAAAAATAATTATACCCCACAGAGTAGCAAAACGTATACCAACAGCCCGTCCAGACCAGCTCATTCTAACCCTTTAACTAATGCACCTTCTGTTTCAGACATAACTAACCCTGTTAAAGTGTCTAGCCCCACGGCACCTAAGGGTGAACCGAAGGGTAATTCTGTTAGTAATGTCTCTTCTCCCCGACGTTTTTGTGGTCACTATAATCGTCCAAACCACACTATTAGCCGGTGTTGGGAACTGTACCTGGAAAAAAGACCCAATGCTCTAGTTGTGACACAGGGCTTGAGGCCTTCGGAAGGGTTAGGGAGTAAGACCTCCAACTCACAGTGGTTGGACTTGCTTACCCCATTCTTATCGAAAGGGAGACTACTTTTGTCTGAGGGTTCTTCTTGGAAGGACGTGGTGATCTTCCGAGACACCGGTGTCATCCAGACTTTAATTTTAGAGAATGCGTTGCAAGGTGCCAACACTCTCGACACTGGAGAGGTGGCACTGGTCAAGGGTGTCACTAGTGATACTCGAGCAGTACCCCTCCATAAGGTTACCCTGGAATCTGATTTCCACAAGGGTGTTTGTACAGTCGGAGTCACTTCATACCTACCTTTCCCTAATGTTGATGTAATAGTTGGTAATGATTTAGCAGGGGATAAGGTAGGGGACTCCAGACTGCCTATTATGTTGCCTACCCCTAAGGTTTGCCTGGATCCACCCGCCGCAGAGGATAATGTTGTGTACCCTGCGTGCGCAGTGACCAGGTCTATGGGACTTAAATGTAAGGGCAGCCCTGTGCTTGCCAAGGTGGTAAATCCCGAGGACACAAGGAACTTTCCGAGTGGTGAAAACCAAGTGGACCTCGCGGGCACATTCATGGCCCGACTCGATGACGTGGCCGAGGACATTGTGGAGAGCCTGCCACCGCCATCTACCGAGAGTAGTGGGGTGGTGGAGGAGAACACTGTTGAGCCTCGGCCAATAGCATCTGACCAAGGCCTAGATGCCTCCTTGAGTTACAGAAAGCTGACCCCACTCTTGTAGATTGTCATGAGACAGCTGTCTCTATGGAGGAAATTGTAGACGCAGCAACTGGGTACTACTACAATGATCGGATTTTGATGAGAAAATGGAGACCACAGAGTGCTCCCTTGTCAAATGAGTGGGAGGTAGTCCACCAGGTTATGTTGCCGACCTGCTATAGAGAAAGAGTTTTGGCAGCTGCTCATGATGATCCTATGGGGGGACATCAAGGTATAAATATTACGTATCACAAAATTTTAAAGTATTTTTTCTGGCCCAAGCTGAAAAGCGATGTGGCAAAATTTTGTAAGGCGTGTATTTTTTGTCAACTGGTTGGGAAACCAAACCAGACTCCACCTAAAGCTCTTCTAAGGCCTATTGTCGTGCCAGAGGAACCATTTTCTCATGTGGTAATGGACTGTGTTGGACCATTACCTAGAACTAAGTCTGGTAATATTTACCTAATCACGATGATGTGTATCACTACTCGTTACCAAGAGGCTTTTGCTGTAAGGAACATCCGAGCAAAAACTGTTTTGCTCGTATGTTGCAATTTTTTTCCACTTTTGGTTGCCTCGGGTTGTGCAAACTGACAATGGTACTAACTTACAGTCTGATATTTTTGAGCAATTTTGTAAGGACCATGGAATAACTCATAAGGTTTCCAGCCCATACCATCCACAGAGTCAGGGGGTAATTGAACGTTTCCATCTAACTCTGAAGCAGATGTTGAAGACATCGTGCGAGAGTTCCCACACCTTCTGGGATGAGAATTTGCCATATGTTTTGTTTGCGGCTAGAGAGGGATTACAAAGTTCACTGGGTTGTTCTCCTTTTGAGTTAGTCTTTGGCCATAAAGTTCGTGGACCCTTGCAAATGTTACAGGAGAATCTGTTAGGGAACGTAACGTTAACCGAAGGTTCGGCTTTCTTTGCGCAACACCACCAGAGACTCAAGGACTGCAAGGCGGCTGCACTAAAGTATCTTGGGATGGCCCAAGAAAAGATGAAAGACCGAAACGATGCTACGGCTAAGTTACGGGTATTTCAGCCTGGCGACCCTGTCCTGGTATTAAAGCCTCGACTAGGGAACACTATGTCCCACAAGTACGAAGGCCCCTACATTGTGACAGAAAAGACTGGGGACCTCACGTACAAAGTGAGGCACTCTGACAAACGTAACCAGGTAATGCTCGTACATGTAAATCGGCTGAAGAAGTTCCAGGGCCCCAGGCCCATTGCACTAACCAATGTTTCCATTTCCAGTGAGGGAGGGGATGATTGTTCTGGGGACCCAACTAATCTCATTTTCAATAATTCTAGTTATGTGAATGCTGTGGAGGGACTGTCCCATTTGCAGATGGCCCAACGTGAAGAGGTGCAGTCGTTGGTTGATGAATTCTCCAGTCTGTTCGGGGAGGTCCCGACCCAGACTGATGCCATTTGCCATGATGTCGAGTTGACGGACTACACTCCCATTCGCCTTCAACCCTATCGGATGAGTCCAGAAAAGAAGGCCATCGTACGGAAGGAGGTCGACTTCTTGCTCCAGCACGGCCTCATCCGGCCAAGCCAGGGCTCTTGGTGCTCGCCCTGCCTTTTGGTCCCCAAACCAGACGGCTCCTGGCGATTATGCACCGACTATCGGCAGCTCAACAAGGTGACCATTGTGGATGCCTATCCGCTGCCCCTCCTCGAGGACTGCATCGACGAGTTGGGAAATGCCAAGTACGTTTCGAAATTCGACCTCTCGAGGGGGTATTATCAAATCCCACTCACTGAACGTGCTAAACAACTAACTGCGTTCGTGACACCCGAGGGTGTTTTTGAGTATCAAGTGTTATCGTTCGGCTTGCGTAATGCCCCTGCCACGTTCCAGAGACTCATGAACTCTGCTCGCTAAGGTGCCAAATTCTCAGGCGTATTTAGATGATATCGTGCTCTTTGACAGTAATTGGGCTGACCACACAGCTAGGTTACGCCAGTTGTTTGCAATCTTGAAAAGGGCAAATCTTACCTTAAATGCTAAAAAGTGTCATTTTGGCCAAGGCACAGTGACGTACCTCGGTTATGAAGTGGGCCAAGGAAAAGTGTTACCTCGGCAAGATAAAATCAGTGCCATTCTGGAGTATCCAGTACTAAAGTCTAAAAAGGACATTCAAAGATTTATCGGTATATGTGCGTACTATCGATGTTTTTGTTAGAACTTTTCCAGTGTTGCCACTCCTCTCACAGACTTGTTGCGGAAAGCCGTTAAATTTAAGTGGTCATCAGACTGTGCAGAGGCATTTAAAAATTTGAAATTGATCTTAGCTTCCGCCCCAGTGCTTGCTAGTCCAAGGTTCGATCGACCGTTTAAAATTCATGTGGACGCGTCTGACTCGGGTGCTGGTGCAGTGTTGTTGCAAACTGGGGATGATCAAGTGGAACACCCAGTATATTATTACTCTGTGAAATTTGACAAGGCGCA
The DNA here is from genome assembly GCF_040958095.1 of Procambarus clarkii. NCBI lineage: Eukaryota > Metazoa > Arthropoda > Malacostraca > Decapoda > Cambaridae > Procambarus > Procambarus clarkii. The sequence continues at coordinate 35,687,430 of NC_091197.1, read as the reverse complement.
ACGCAATTATTCAGTGGTAGAAAAAGAGGCGTTGGCGCTAGTGTTAACATGTAAAAAGTTCGAAGTTTACCTCACAGGTAATATAGTGGAAGTGTACACGGACCATAACCCACTAGTCTTCCTGACTCAGATGAAGGGTAAGAATAAACGCATCCTCAGGTGGGCGTTGTACCTACAGGACTTCAATCTTTCCATTACCCACCTACCGGGCCGACTCAAGGTGATAGCCGACGCTCTGTCCCGGTTGCCTGAATAACATTCATCTGGGACACAGGAAGCCATTTACCAACTGTCATGCTTTAGTTATTTTTTTTTTTTTAGGTTCTCCTGTGACATTAAATATTCCGTGTCCAATTTATTTACTTCCCTGTTTTTTTTTTTTTGTGTGTATGTTTTTTTTTTTCTTTCAGAGAACTCCTTTGTATTTTTCTTGCAGAGAAAGTGTTGTTTTTGATTGTTTTGTTTTTTTGTCATATATTTTTTTCTTCTTATTCTCTGTATACTCTTACAAAAAAAAATATGACTACTATTCTAGTAGTCACATTTTTTTTTGTTTTTCTCTGAAGGGGGGAGGAGTGTTACGACCCTGGGTTCTTTAGTGGAAACCAGAGGTCAAAATTGAGTTATTAAACTTAACTATAGTATAGCTGAACGCAACCCTATGCGTCATTGTCTGTATCTTCCCTGCCAGACGCAAGACTATTATTGTTTCTCAAAGAGCATTTAAAGACTGAGCTGGGGGTTGATTATTAAATAATAACATAGGCACCAACTTTGCTACTAATACTTTCTAATCATTTGTATAGTAACAATACATTGCATAGGGGAAGATCTTTAATGTGCTTAGCTGCACGATCAATTAGGCTCCTTCCGGCACCACAACATGCAGGAGGCCTAGCTGGTCGCTAGGAGCGTTCTTCTCTGGCTGGCGTTCGTGGGGACGAGACCTACTCTATGGCTGCACCCCTACTCTCCTCCCTTCTCCTCTTACTTATTTCCCTTACCTGAAGTTCCTGTACCATTAAGTTAAGTACGGGGCATTTTAAGTGTACCTACTCTGGTAGTAAATATTGGTGAGACCTGGGGGTAGTATTTGCCAGTGTTTTGGGTACCCCTAAGTGTTGTGTTTTGTATTAGGGTACCACGTGGTGTGTCTACCCCTAAGCTGCATCCAGCTTCAGTGCTTATCCAGTAGTACTTTACCCTAGCCTGTTCTTAGTGTAAACCTTGTATCCTGCCTAAGTGGACCAAGGCTTTTTAACGTAAGGTAGTGTGGTAAAGTTATTATTATTATTGTTATTGGTGTGAGTGTATATGGGGGGTTGTTAAGGGGTTAATAAATAAGTACATGAATTATAGGAGTATCCCTTCTTCCTGTGTGGGAGTGCATTGATCAACCCTTAGACTGACGTATATGGTCTAGTAGCAAGGTATTATTACTGTGGATAGTTTATTTTGGGGGCCGGGCATTTTAGCTCTCCCATATTTGATACTCTGTCTTCTCACTACCCTTACCCCTTAATAGTACTAGTTTCCCCATAGAAGCCCACCACACAATATTAGTTATAACACCATTTTAAATAAAAATCGTGGGCAACATTACCAGGAGTGAGGGGCCTCAGTACTGAGTGAACCACCAAGGCTGGTGCAGGCAACATGAGCTCACAGCACTGCTGTTCAGCTTGTGACCACAGCATCGCCTAAAAATGTCAAAATATATATGTACATGCTATTATTTAGCGATGATAGTATTACAGAAGACCCCTGACTGTGATATAAATGACCAGGATTCTGATAATAGCAGGATAGTTGTGATAATTTGCGCTGTGCTGTGGGAGGAGTAATGTTGAGGGAGGGAGGGCTGTAGCGTCGTCTGCCGAATGTGTGGCCACCTGTTGCTGTCTGCACTTACTATACCAGCTTAGTGGTTTGCTATGGTGAACAAAATGTGTAGATACTTATATATATAACGTCTGTATATAGAGAATAAAAGCAAAGACAGTATGGTGGGAGGAGGAGGATGGCGAGGGAAGGAGTGGTGGTGAGTGGCTGGCTGGTGTGGTGGCCACTCCTTGTTGCTTTTTGACTCAGCATACCAACTTAGTAGTTCGTTATGGTGAACACAAATGTAGATACTTATATATATAACGTGTATATATATAGTGTAATAACAGCAAAAAGAGTGTTGGGAGAAGCCATTTTGGTGAGGGTGGTGGCATCATCTGCATGACATGTCATGCTGTGTAAAGGTGGCCACTTTGCTCTTTGGGCACTATACCAGCTTAGTTGAACAGTTATGGTGAACAAAACATGTAGATACTTATCTATAACGTCTGTATATAGCGAATACAAACAAAAACAATATGGTGGGAGGAGGATGTTGGCGAGGGAGTGAGTGGTGGTGAGTGGCTGGCTGGTGTGTGCCGGTCACTCCTTGTTGCTTTTTCACTCACAATACCAACTTAGTGGGTCGTTATGATGAACAAAACATGCAGATACTTATATATAACCTGTGTATATAGTGTAATAACAGCAAAACTATTTGTTAATTGTTTTATGAACATAATAATTGAATCACTAATATGCACAACATAATTTTGAGTACAGCAATGATTCACACATTTTATTATATAAATACATCACATTACACACTATTGAAAAATATTACTGCAAAAAAATTAGAACAATCAGACATTGAAATAATTAGGTAATAATATCTTTGTGGCAACTCATGCCTGACAGCTGGGGCGGAGCAGACCTTCTTTGACACCTGCTCTGTCAACGCCTCTTTTTTGCCAGACTTCCCCCACCATATTACAGCCAAAATATGCCAGTTAGGATTTATTTTTTTATTTTTCCTGTGATCAGGGAACACAAATGAACACTTATAAGGCGATTTTTTTTTTTTTTTTTCGCCTGTGGGTGTTGAAGGCCTAATAGTCCTGAGCAGCTTAGGGGTTAAGAAAATGTGTGAAGTATGGGAAGAACTGCAAAGTTTTGTTAAAAAAACTCACCCAGATAAAGCTGTAGCAGGCCATTGCATTAACCTTTTAAATGGTTATATGATATCTCACTACAGACAAGTGTTAAAATATAGGGAAAAACAAGTGTGTTTAGACAGATTCTCAGTAAGACAAGCAAGCAGTGAGCCACAACCAGGTCCTAGTAGTGCTCCTGCAAAACATAGGAGAGAGATTACCCCATAGAAGTCATCACCGCCTGATGTTATAATGGAAGGGGACTCCCCTTCCAACCACTATCACCTCTCCTCCTCTCTCCCCTCCTCACCGTCTTCCATACACCAACAAGAGTCATCAATAAATTTAAGCAATAACCTGAATTAGGTATAAAATTTACTTTGAAGTTAATAATTTTGGGAGTGTGGAATGGATTAATTCAATTTACATTATTTCTTATGGAAAATTCGCTTCAGTTTACGAATTTTTGGGTTATGAACCATCTTTGGGAACGGATTAAATTCGTAAGCTCAGGTACCACAGTACCTCCAGTCGGAGGCAAAAACTCCTCCAAAACTCGTGCCACACACAGTCACATGTAAGCAAGACAGCGCCGCCTTGCTGGCTGCCGGGGAAGCGCGCACAGAAATCAAAAACAATTTCGTGGCCTAAACACCCCTAATCTGGTTAAAATTACTGTACTACAGAAAACTAACAAGTAAACAAAACTCCCCAATTAAAAAACGAGCATGACGTCACACTTTCCGCGCTGTTTGTCTGCGCAGCTTCCCCCTCCCTGAGAGGGGAAAGGGGGAGCCCCTCGACCCATCTCACCGGCTATCCACCTGTCAGTTTGAGGGTGGATGTCAAAACAGGCGTAAAAACCAGCTAACTGGGGGAAGGGAGGGTTACTGAGAAGCCTCCGGGTCTCACCCAGAAAATGGTGGGGAGGTTTGGGCTATCTACCAAGAGCTATCTACCCAAAGCCAAGGACAAAAGAGGGACAAACCTGGAAGGCAGAAACCATGTGCCTAAAACCCGAAAGCAAGACAACAGGCAACACCGAGAGGACCCCGCAGACAACCCTGGAGACCAAAACCCCTGAACAGGGGACAAGGGAACCCCGGGCAACTTAAAGCATGTCCAGGGGCCACAGAGGCCACGACATGCAGGCAATTGCTGAGAGACATAACCAGACACAAGAAGATGCACCCCCGGCCAAAAATACCAAGCAACAACAACCCCATGGACCTCCTCCAGAAAAACAGCCAACCCAACCTCACCAGAAAAAGAAGAACGGCTGCAACAAACAAACCTAACACCAGAACCCAAAGAAGTAGAAACCTCTGAGAAACAATCGGGAACCGAAGGGGCCACAACCAACCGGGGGGAAGAGGTAAGAGAGCATCATGTCCAAAGACCAGGACAGCTCAGGCGGCGCAAGAGCAGGCCGGAGGTGAAACAATGCCCTAGACAGCTTGTGGAATGGTGCAGAAGGAACATCAAAAACGAAAGCAAGCCTTAGCAGCTCCGCCAGCACCACATGATACGAGATGACAAAATGCGGCATACGAAGACGGTCCTGAAACAGCCACTAGAGAAAGGACAAGACCACCTCAACAAAAAGCGAAGTATACCTACGAAGAGACAAAAAAAGAAAAAGGAAGGATCGCCAGGAAGCCCCATACAGCCATCGAGACGAAGCACGCAAGTGGGACACCATCAACGAAGCCACCTGATCTCCACCGAGCTTCCCCCATCCCAACGAAAATGAACAGATGGTTATAGACTTGAGTCAAAAGTAAAGTACTAGACGCAAAGACTCGAGAAGACCAAACCAGCCCCGGAACAACCCCTGGGGTACGGACACCGAGCAAGCAGTGCCTGAAACCAAGGTTATCAGGGAACCAGATGGAATGTCCATCAGGGCACCAGGCACCAAACCCAGCGAGCTGGGAAAGAACCAACCCTGGCGAGCAGACACGCCCCGTCCTTGAGGATCCCCCCCCCCCCCCGGGACCCTTGAAGGACCAACACGACCGACAACGGATGACAACGAGAAGAAACCGCTTGCAGAAACAGCCCAACAGCAGACCCCGCAAACAGCAAGGACAAAATGGTGATGAAAACCAAAAGCCAGAGGCCCAGGCAGAGGCCAATAAGGAAGCGAGCACCATGAGGCAACACGCGAGACGTGAAGCGAAAACAGTGACACCGCATCCTGCAGGAATGGTGCAACCAGCTCCAGCAGGGCAGAACGACGCACATGACGCTGAGTAATGTATGAGGAAAACTACTTAGGATATGTACTGCACTAAAATAAAAATTCCCGTATGGAAAATTAACTCAAAGAAAAGTTCGTAGCCAGGGCTGCAATTCCAAGCTCCCCCCCGTCCCAATGAAAATTAACTACAGGGGACAGGAGTGGTTGAATGGAAATCGACATCCATCTGCAGACATTGCATACCCGGCAGTCGGTAGTGTGATACAAGAAGAGGAAAGAACTCTGCGCTATAACTAAACACTGGTCAGTTCAAAATCAGGGAACTGAACATGTACATAGTCCAGCCTAGCATTATCATTAGTATAGCCAATATGCACATACTAATATACACAAGAATGTGTAGCATAAAGGTAAGAAATACGTAAATATGCAATGAAATGACCGTAAATATGATCAAGACACTGGTAGCTAGGGACAAGAGAGTATAATCAATATGATGAACTAACACAACTTAATTAGCAATTGCTAATGTAATGTACAAGATCAACTATATATACAGAGAGATTCCAATATATATATATAAGGATGTAGCCAGGCATTGAATGACAGTCAATGAATGAGTGCCCAGAGTCAAAAAAAGATTCAGTCGCTGAAAAAGTAAATTAAAAGTTACTAAAATTTTGGGCTATGCCCCACAGTGTAATGAACAACAATATATATGGACATATTAATTAAGGCAACGTTAACACTATCGATAACTTTGGACAGGACTCGCGTCCACTACAAAAAATATTTGTATAAAATTCATTTTTTATCCAATCGACCTCGGGATAGTATCAAAATAAGCGCCTTTAGATTGTGCACAATTTGATACCAAAATGAAAGATATAACATGAAACTTGATGTCCGAACACTTGAAAGATTATAAATAGGCTTTTGGTCAAAATATTAAAATATTTGTTAAAATTCTATTTATTGTGCTATTATGTTGGGACTAGTTTTAAAATGCGCGCCTTTACGTCGCGAACAATTTGATACCAAAATGAAAGATGTAACACAAAAATTTATGTCAGAACACTGGAAAGATATAAATAATTTTGTGATGATGAGCTTCCAGAATTAAAATATTTGTTAAAATTCCAGTTATTGCTCTATTATTATGGGGCAAGTTTTAAAATACGCGCCTTTTTATTGCGAACAATTTGATACCAAAATGAAAGACGTAACACGAAATTTGATGTTATCAAATTGAATGAGTATACACATTAGGTTGCAGTGTACAAATTGGTGCTCTTCATGGGTAACTTTAGGCTTTTCTGCGGGGAGGCACTCCAGGCTTTTGTACATTACAGTATATTCATACACATCTGTAGGGAATTTAATTGTGAACACAATGATACCAAAACGAGCGACGTAGCACGAGAATTAAGGTGAGAAAAATGGAACGAGTATGCACATGTTACTCATTTTGTGCGCTCACGGGGTAACTTTTGCAGAATTTAGGCTTTGCTGTTGGGAGTCACGCCAGGCTTTTGGACATTATATTTATACACACCTGTAGGGAATTTAATTGCAAACACAATGATACCAAAACGAGCGACGTAGCACAAGAATTAAGGTGAGAAAGCTGAAACGAGTATAGACATTTAGGTGTCACCGCGCACTTACCCGCACGCTCGGTGCATGACCCCTAAGTTGACTGCGCGCCTGCCCGGTGAGTGATAGTGTTAAGATGCACGCAAAGTGCCCAATCAACATACCACAAACAATACCCAACACTTATCCAAAAATCGACAGCCAGTGCCTGGCTGACAGTGTGGCCAGACCGTATAATCTTGCATGTAGAGTGTAGGCACTATAGTGGCACGACACAGCTCAGCCATGTAATATTCTGGGAGCATTGGTAGTGGATTATGTCCTACGTTGCGTATGCATTAGGATAAGAGTAGGCGTAGAGTAGAGGCGGAGAGGGCATCACTCCGAGCCACCCTACTCCTGCATTCAGAGAAAATACTAGTAAGTTTCCCTATACAGTATAGAAAATCCAGAACACCCCCAGTATCAAGGGGGCTATGACTGGAGAGAGAGAGTAGCTAGTGTGGTGTATTACCCTTGAGAAAGGTCGCAGAACACCAGCACATGTTATACTGTCCAGAAACAAAACTATCTCCCTCGGGACACGCTCAGAATGCATGAGGTCCAAGTTGACTCCACCCTTCTTTCGGAGAGGGTAGCCGACAATGATTATTTAACAATTATTTTTATTGCCGAGACAGATTACGGAGATGAGATGTGATTAGAAAATAATTAGATATAGTATTGAAAGATGATACGTAGTATGGAAGTGGACAAACGAGTTCAAGAAAGGACTGGAGGTAATCCTCACCAGAAACTGACAGACGTACCAATAATATGTGAATTATCGAAGTTCTTCTCAAACCTTCGAGACCCTAGATAATCAAGCACTAAATCACAGAGGCACATATGGGCCCATTGCTATACTTGACCAAGAGTCATGCAGGATCCCGATACGATTCTTACATGAATGTGACATGACGCAGAAGAATACATGTCCCAGATAAGAATGTTGTTAAAATTATCCACAGGAAGAACAGAACCGAAGGACCCGAAGGGACACGGAACTGAACCGGGGAGGGACCATCACTAAAACCAACTCGTATGTAGAGAGGGAAGGGAAGGGAAGGAAAACCCCCACTCCCTGTAAAAGTAAGCCCCACTCAAAGGATAAGAAAACCCAGGTGGGGTCCAATGGGGCTCAGGTCCCCAAGCCAGCCCTCACCCCTAAACCCCGGGAACCTCTATACTAGGTCCCGGGGCCAAATTGTCCTCCGAAGCCCCGGCCTCAAAATCAGAAGACAGGGCAGCTGGAAAACACTAAGGAAGGGGGGGCCCACTGGTCAGAGTGATATGCAACAACTGGAGGAATTGAATCAAATGCCTCCATCGCCACCCCAGAAGGGGCAACCCCCGAAACTTCCTGAGTCTCAGAATCCTCTAAACTTCCCCCCAACCTTCCAGACCACGAAACCCACAGACACTCCGGTGCCGGAAGCAAGGAGGGGGGGGGGACCAGAATGAACCACAGCAGGGGAAGAACGAGGGGGTGCGGACTGAAACAAGGTCGAAATGACCAACACCCCCAAGTCCGGGTCTCTACAAGCAAAGCAGGGAAGCCTCAGGGCATCCAGGGTAGCAATCAACCTAGCATGTTGCAGCAACCTAAACCTAGCACCTGACGCCTGACAGCTGGGGTGGACAGCGCTTCTGATTCGTAGTCCTGAGGTTTTGGGTTCAATCCCCAGTAGAGGCGGAGAGAAATGGGCAAAATGTTTCTTTCACCCTGATGCCTCTGTTACCTAGCAGTAAATAGGTAATATGGGAGTTAGACAGCTGCTATGGGCTGCTTCCTGGAGGTGGAGGCCGGGTTGAGGACCGGTAGGGGACACTAAGTCCAAAAATCCTCTCAAGATAACCTCAAGATAGCATGCAACGCCTGAGCCGCCTGCACCCGGATAGTGTCATCAGTAGATTGGGTAAAGTGAGTCACAAACAAGCAAAAATGCTCGCAGGACTCCGGGTTGAAGGTGTCACCAACCCAACAGGCAGCATAACGGAGGAAGAAACAATGAGTGTCGCCCTGAGACAAGGGAACAGAGTAACCCTCAAACTCGCACAAGGAGAGAGGGGGACCCAAGGGTCACATCCATTGAACCCCTTGTGCCTCTGTGGGATTTCCCAGGGCCCTTAGACTGTTATCACGAAGGGTAAGCCCAGGCAGGGTACTGCTAACCGGCGCCCATATCTATCAAACAAACTTCTAAAACTGAACCACCCCCGGGACGTGTCCACTCACGGGGGCCAAGCAAGGGGGTACCACTGAACATTGGAGGTTGAGACACTAAGATAACTGGGGGTAGGGGGAACAAAAGCAGACCCCCCCCCCCCCCACCAGGCACAAACAAAAATGAAAAGAAAACCTCTTCAAGAGGACAACGTACCCAGAAGAATAAAAGCTGGCCACTGTAATAGGTGAAAACTGCGCCCCTACCAGTGCAAAAACTACCACTTACCCCCAAGGTAAACAAGGGAGGAAACTCCCTAACACACTCGGGGCGGTCAATCACTGAACAGCAAGAGACCAACAGAGGAAGACCCCCAAGGTGACTTGTGGAAGATAAACCCAAGCCCCAAGGGCAGTACTTACAGGACACTCAGGGAAGGGAACCCTAAGCACATGTAGCTTGAGTACCTGTGAATATTACTCCCAGCTCGCACGCCACCATAAGAGCAGTACTGGACACAAGGCACAGCACAACACATGAGAGAATCTGGAGCTGGAGCCACACGACCGAGCCACAATCACATCAGCCGAGAACTGACAGGTGGATAGCCGGCGCGATGGGTCTGGGGCTCCCCCTGCCCCTTCCCGGAGGGGGGGGGGGGAAGCTGCGCAGAAAAGTGGCGCAGCAAGTGTGACGTCATGCTTGTTTTTCAATTGGGGAGTTCTGTTTACTTGTTAGTTTTCTGTAGTTGTTTTAACCAGATTAGGGGTTTGTGTTGGGGTGCCTACCTTTCTGGGTGCCCGGCCCGCTTGATGGCAGACATAGAATGCTCCACACAATAAAGTATGTAAAATAAAATTATAAAATAAAATAAAGTAAAATAAAGTAAACTTGGGAATAAAGTATGCAATGCGTTATAATCTGGAAGAAAATAAGGAGGTTGAAGCAGTTGAAAAACCTGACTTCAGGAGAGGACATTATGGCGATCATAGAATTTTTTTTAGTGAGTATAATTGAACAGACTTGTTGCTAGGCAAGGAAGTAAATGAGATGTATGTCAAGTTTTGTGAAATATATGACAAAGGCACAAAATTTTTTATACCAAAACAGAGATGCAGACCTAGGAAACAGGACTGGTTCAACAGATATTGCGAGAAAGACACAAAAATGGAATCAATATAGGAAGAGGCCAAACCCCCAAACATACCAGCGATACAAAGATGCAAGAAACAACTACACGGCAGTGAGGAGAGAGGCAGAAAGAAATTTTGAAAAAGGGATTGCAGACAAATGTAAAACAGAACCAGGTCTATTCTATAAATTCATAAACAACAAATTGCAGGTAAAGGATAATATTCAGAGGTTGAAAATGGGAAAAAAATTCACGGAAAATGAAAAGGAAATGTGTGAAACATTAAACAAAAATTTCCAAAGTGTGTTTGTACAAAATGAAATCTTCAGGGAACCAGACACAATATGAATTCCAGAGAACAACATAGAGCACATAGAGGTGTCTAGAGACGAAGTGGAAAAAATTCTCAAGGAGCTAAGTAAGAACAAAGCAGTTGGTCCAGATGGAGTTTCACCATGGGTTCTGAGAGAATGTGCACCTGAGCTCAGCATTCCACTTCAACTGATTTTTCAGGCATCCCTGTTTACAGGAGTTGTAGCTGATGTGTGGAAAAAGGCTAACATAGTTCCAATCTACAAAAGTGGCAGCAGGGAAGGCCCCCTTAACCCTTAAGCTGCTAAGGGATCCTGAGGAGATTTACACCCCCTGTGCACAAGAAAAAAAAATTCTAAAAAATTATTTTGTCTTCTAAAAATGTTAATTTGTGTTCCCTGAGCATGGGGGAAAAAATCGTAGGTCACATATTTTGGCCGCAATAGGTCGAGGAAGTCTGGTAAAATGTGGAAGTTGACAGAGCGGTCGTCAGAGACCGTCAGCGTCACCCGAGCTGACAGGTGGGAGTTGCCACAAAGATATTATTACCTAATTATTTCAATCTCTCTAATTGATTTTTTTTAGTTTTTTTGCAGTAATATTATTCAATAGTGTGTAGTGTGATAGATTTATATAATAAATGGGGTGAATCATTGCTATACTCAAAAGTATGGTGTGCATATTAGTGATTCAATTATTATGTTCATAAAACAATAAACAAATAGTTTTACTGTTATTACACTCTATACGTAGGTTATATATAAGTATCTGCATGTTTTATTCACCATAATGAACACTAAGGGTACGTTAGTATTATGAGTCGAAAAGCAACGAGGAGTGACCGCCACACACCAGCCAGCCACTCCCTCAACAACGCCTCACTCGTCTACTTTCTCCTCCCACCGTCCTGTTATTTATTTAATTTACTATATACAGACGTTATATATAAGGATCTACATGTTTTGTTCAACACAACTGTACAACTAAGCTGATATAGTTAGTTCAGGCACCAAGAGATGTCGCTACACAAAGACAGCTGGCGGCTACCTCCCTCACTCATTCAAGGTCAGGTGCACTAAAATTTCTCCCCCAACAGTACTGTTTGCAGTGTTGTTACACTATATACACTCTCTTATAAATGTATAAGTATATACATTTGTGTTCACCATAGAGAACCACTGAGCTGGTATAGTGAATGCAGACAATAACAGGTGACCACACAGTCAATAAACGATGCTATCTCCTTCCGTCCCTCAGCACTACTCTTCTCACAGCGCTAATTATCACAACAATCCTGCTATTATCACAATCCTGGTCATTTTTATCACAGTCAGGGGTCATCTGTAATACTGTCATCGCTAAATAATAGAAGTTACATATTTATTTTGACATTTTTAGGCGATGCTGTGGTCACAAGCTGAACAGTAATGCTGTTATCTCATGCTGTGTGCACCAGCCTTGGTTGCTCCCACAGTACTGTGGCTCTCACACCGGAGAATATTGCCCACGATTTTTTTTTATACATGGCATCTCTTTACAAGAGCCCTGAGGAAGCTAATGTTAACCCCGTGTAGCCGCGGGCCATTTGAATCGTGCCTGGCACCCTATGGCATTTATATATGCCATGCACACCGTGGGACATGTTCCTCTTGGCGTATATATACACCATGCGCAGTTTAAGGGTTAATTATAAACCTGTATCATTGGCAAGTGTAATAGTCAAAATATTGGAAAAAATAATTAAAACTAAATGGGTAGAACACCTGGAGAAAAACGATATAATATCAGACAGACAGTATGGTTTTCGATCTGGAAAATCCTGTGTAATAAACTTACTCAGTTTCTATGAACGAGCCACAGTATGACCGAGCCACAGATTTTACAGGAAAGACATAGTTGGGTTGACTGCATCTATCTGGACCTAAAAAAAAGGATTTCGACAGAGTTCCACATAAGAGGTTGTTCTGGAAACTGGAACATATTGGAGGGGTGACAGGTAAGCTTCTAACATGGATGAAAAATTTCCTAACTGACAGAAAAATGAGGGCCGTAATCAGAGACAAGGTATCAGATTGGAGGAATGTCATGAGTGTAGTACCACAGCGTTCAGTTCTTGCACCGGTAATGTTCATTGTCTACATAAACGATCTACCAGTTGGAATACAGAATTACATGAACATGTTTGCTGATGATGCTAAGATAATAGGGAAGATAAGAAACCTAGATGATTGTCACGCTCTTCAAGAAAACCTGGACAAAATAAGTATATGGAGCAACACTTGGCAAATAGAATTTAATGTGAATAAATATGTTATGGAATGTGGAATAGGAGAACAGACCCCACACAACCTATAAATTATGTGAGAAATCTTTAAAGAATTCTGACAAAGAAAGGGATGGACTTGAGACTGGTCCAGGACGGACTGAAACGTCGTCGTCCCTTCACCTTCTAGTGTGTGGTCTGGTCAACATACTTTAGCCATGTTATTGTGACTCATCGCCTGTAATTTCTATCAAGAATTCTGATAAAGAAAGAGATCTAGGGGTGGTTCTAGATAGAAAACTGTCACCTGAGAACCACATTAAGAACATTGTGCGAGGAGCCTTTGCTACACTTTCTAACTTCAGAATTGCTTTTAAATACATGGATGTTGAAATACTAAAGAAATTGTTCACGACTTTTGTTAGACCAAAGCTGGAATATGCAGCGGTTGTATGGTGCCCATATCATCAACAAACTGGAAAAGGTGCAACGACATGCCACCAAGTGGCTCCCAGAACTGAAGGACAAGAGCTATGAGGAGAGGTTCGAGGCATTAAATATGCAAAAATTAGAAGATAGAAGAAAAAGAGGCAATATGATCACAACATACAAAATAGTAACAGGAATCGATAAAATTGATAGGGAAGAATTCCTGACACCCGGAACTTCAAGAACAAGAGGTCATAGATTTAAACTAACGAAACAAAGCTGCCGGAGAAGTATAAGAAAATTTCCTTTTGTAAACAGAGTGGTAGACAGTTGGAACAAGTTAGGTGAGAAGGTGGTGGAGGCCAAAACCGTCAGTAATTTCAAAGCGTTATATGACAAAGAGTGCTGGGGGGACGGCTATCAGCCAGGATAGGGGAAAAGAGGAAAACTACCAAGGGGAAAACTGCTAAAAGCTGAACCCCTGTGACGTGTATATTCCCCCCCCCCTCCCAGAAAGGGATGAAAACCCCCTACACAGAAGGCACAAAAGGCTCAAGAAGAGGCAAAGAGCCCAAGCGCTGCAATCGGGCTCCCCACAAAGACCTGAGAACCCACAACAGGGGCTCCTAGGCCAGAGCCGTCCTCAATGCCCACTACCCCTGCAGAAAAGGTAAAGTCCAGGGAAAAGGCAGAAAAAAAGGGGTCTGCTGGTAGGACCTAGAAGCCTTGGCAGGAGGAATAGGCTCAAATGCCTCCGTCACTGACCCGAATGGGGCAACCCCCGAAGACGCCAGAGTCAGGAGCAGGGAGGGGGGAAAAGGGCAGAGCAAACAACAGGGAAAGGACTGATTAGTGCAGATGGAACCAGAGTTGAAGCAACAAACACCCCCAAGTCTGGATCCCTTGCAACGCTGAAGCTGCCTGTACCCAAACATCAGTATCAAGAGTGTTAGAAATTAGAGCAGAAGCAGAGAACATGTCTCGCAAGATTCTGGGTCAAAGGTGTCGTTGACCCAACAAGCAGCATGATAAAGGCATAAAAGGTGACTGTCACCCTGAGACAAGGGCACAGAACCCTCAAACTCGCACAGGGCAAGGTGGAACTCAGAAGACGCATCCACTGGTCAGCTGAGCCCCGACGGGGATTTCCAGAGCCCCCAGGCTGACTGCTATGGGAAACCCAGGCAAAGCACTGCTAAAACCAGTTAAACCCAAAACTACCAAGGGGAAAACTGCTAAAAGCTGAACCCCTGTGATGTGTACAATCACGGGGGCATAGTGAAGGGCCACCCAAATACCCTAACATGAACGAATTGCCAACTAAGGAAGACCGCCCCTCCAAGGAAAGAAAAAAAAAATGCAAGAGTACAGCATCACCAAAGGAACAGAACATAGCCGCTACGTAGGTAGGCAAGCTGGGCAGTATCTTGCGCCCCAACCAGCAAGACAACACTACTTCCTACCCAAGGCCAAACAAAGGCCACAAAAACCACAGCTGGCCGCAAGGGCGGGGCAAAAACTGAGCAGCAAGAACTCCTACGGAAGTGGAATCCTGAAAGCTCTATGGAAGATAACCCCTAGAACTCATGGGCAGTACTTACAGGGCAAATAGGAAAGGGAGCCTTAACCCTTAACCATTAAACTGTTCAACACGTCATATGACGTGTTGAGTAACTTATGCAAAAGTGCATATCATGTCATGTGACATTTTGGAGTACTACACAAGATTTAAATGAGCCGCAGATACACGGGGTTCACATCACCTTCCTCAGGGCTTTTGTAAACAGACGACATTTAAAAAAAAAATATCATGGGCAATATTCCCGGGAGTGAGGGGCCTCGGTACTGAGTAAGCCACCAAGGCTAGCGCATGCACCATGAGCTCACAGCACTGCTGTTCAGCTTGTGACCACAGCATCGCCTAAAAATGTAAAAAATATATGTAACTGGTATTATTTAATGACGATAGTATTACAGAAGACCCCTGACTGTGATAATAATGACCAGGATTCTGATAATAGCAGGATTGTTGTGATAATTTGCGCTGTGATGTGGGAGGAGTAATGTTGAGGGAGGGAGGGCTGTAGCGTCGTCTGCCGAATCTGTGTGGTCACCTGTTGCTGTCTGCACTTACTATACCAGCTTAGTGGTTTGCTATAGTGAACAAAACATGCAGATACTTACATATAATGTCTGTATATAGTGAAAAAAGCAAAAACAGTATGGTGGGAGGAGAATGTTGGCAAGTCAGGTGAGGTGAGGGAAGGAGTGGTGGCCAATGACTGGCTGGCTAGCTGGTGTACCGGCCACTCCTTGCTGCTTTTAGACTCATCATACCAACTTAGTGCTTCGTTATGGTGAACACAAATGTAGATACTTATTACACTATATATACACGTTATATATAACAGCAAAAGGGGTGTTCGGAAAAGCCATTTTGGTGAGGGTGGTGGCATCACATTCCTGACTTGTCATGCTGTGCAAGGGTGGCCACTATGCTCTTTGTGCACTATACCAGTTTAGATGAACAGTTATGGTGAACAAAGCATGTAGATATTTATATATAATGTCTGTATATAGTGAATAAAGGCAAAAAAAAAAGTATGGTGGGAGGAGGATGTTATAATTGACATGATTGAATCAATAATATGCACACTGTAATTTTGAGTACAGTGATTATTCACACATTTTATTATATAAATATATCACAATACACACTATTGAATAATATTAGTGCAAACAAAAATGTAAGAACAAATCAATCAGAGACATTGAAATAATTAGGTAATATCTTTGGGGCAACTCCCGCCTGAGAGCTGGGGCGAAGCAGACAGCCTCTGGCGCTTGCTGTCAACGCCTCTTTTTTGACAGACTTTCCCGCCCTATTGCAGCCAAAATGTGCCACTTACCATTTTTTTATTATTTTCTCCCATGATCAGGGAAAACAAATGAACACTTTTATAAGACAAAATAATTTTTTTTTTTTTTTTCCACCTGTGGGTGTTGAAAGCCAAATAACCCAGAGAAGCTTAGGAGTTAAACTGCCCAGCATAAGGGGGCAGGGAAGCAAAAAATATTCAAATTATGTAAAAATTACTTAAAAATGTTAAACAAATCTCCAACTTATTGGCTTCAGCGTTGTGAAACTTTTATAAAAATATTTTCACACATTGATTTTAGGCGAATATTAAAAAAAAAAGCAACATTGATGTTGATAAGGAGAAGAGGTGGTGTTAACTGGAAGTGATGGATAATACAATAATAAAGAGATGCAAGCACCTGTCCCACACATAAAGAAGAATAATAGTAGTAAGAAGTGTTCACAAAGTGGATATGCAGCTGGTGCCTTTATAGCATTGCTCACTAACACATAATAACATAAATAATAATGAGTAACTATCTTATTATGCTCTATTTTGCTATATATCATATAAATACATTGACCAATCTTATTATCACTTACTGTAAACATTGCCAAAAAAATATTTTTTTTTAAGGGGAATTTTTTTTTTTAGGTTTTTAGTTTTTTCTTCTTTGTTTATTATTTGAATTTGTTGTAACGTTTACATGGTGCAGAGTGCTTACCCGTCCCTAATTATGTGAAGACACAATTATATTGGTCAACAAATAAATCACTCACAACTCTCACAACTTGCAAATTTGAATTTTTGTTGACTGATTTTTTTTCACAAATTTCAAACTCTATTTTCCTTATTTTTTTAGGTTGTTTTGACAATTAGGGACCAGATTAGGGATTTTTTACTTATATATATTATACCATAAATATATCCCCTAAATCATTACAATTATCCCTATATATTTTTTTTTTTTTTTGGGGGGGGAGGTATTTTTTCTTGACTTCAACACATATTGACCTACACCTTTCACATATTCGAGTACGAATGCCAAACAATGTTTATTAAAACATACAAGCAAATTCAAGAATTAAAACTGCCTTATTCATTGTCGATAACTTCAACTTGAATTATATCTATAACTAGAATTTCAACTTACTTCAGTATCCAAAAATCTAGTTTCTGACCAATTTTCACCATTTTTAAATATAGTGTGCACAGCTGTCTGTTCTACAATCCCTATAGAATTGATTTTTCATAAACTCTAAACGTTTGGAGTTAAAAAATTTTGTTGTCTAAATTTGCGCATATTTCAAATGCCATATTGACAATTTTTTTTTACAGTAAACTATACTGAAAACCTATATTCTAAATATATGAAAATGAAGATCATATGTTATTCTGAGAGCATAACAACACCAAATGAACAACTGGTGATATTTTATATTTTGCAGCCGATTTTAAATTTTGAAGTTTTCAATGTTCAATTTTATAATTATTTTGTATTTTTCTTGCTTTTCAAGTTACACTTGTATTATTTAGACAAAGTTGGAGCATTTGCCTAGTATATTATGCAAAAAACATTTGAAAGAGTTTCAGCAAATTTTAAAAACCGAGTTCAATGTCTCACTTCATATAAAGTTTTGCACAGCTTAAGGGTTATGCCCATGCAGCCCCAGTACACTAATTACACCTAGCCACCACACCACAAACAGCAGACCCAAGTACACTAATTACACCTAGCCACCACACCACAAACAGCAGCCCCTAGTACACTAATTACACCTAGCCACCACACCACAAACAGCAGCCCCAGTACACTAATTACACCTAGCCACCACACCACAAACAGCAGACCCAAGTACACTAATTACACCTAGCCACCACACCACAAACAGCAGCCCCAAGTATACTAATTACACCTAGCCACCACACCACAAACAGCAGATACACCACGAAGGTACAAATACTGCCAAAGAATGAGGTCAGAGTCGATGACCACCCAGGAGAGCATCAGCCAACGAACTGAGGTCATGAGCTCCCCCTTCCCACTCCCGAGGAGGCGAGGGCTGCGTGGACAAGTGGCATGGCGGCGGTGTATGACAATTGTTTGTTTGCTTGTTTCTATAGACAGGGGGAGTTCTGCCTCACTGTTCGGACTTTGGTTGCAATTTTTCTTACCATGTGGGGTTTGTTTTGTTATGCCTACCTTTCTGCGTGCTAACTCCGGTCGATGGCAGACATGGAATGCCCCCAAATACATGGGGGTTCCCATAGGCCATTGCTCCCTTTGCCTTTCTGAGGGGGCCAGGTTCTGGCTCATGGTGCTCGGTAGGATGAACTCCAATTGACTGATGACTCTGGACTAATATGCACATATCAGTCCGATAGCTCCAGGGAGCCGGATGACTCTACACAGAAAAAAATATTACAGTATTTTATTCACCGATACAAATTATATTATATTAACATAATTTCTTTATATTAATTATTCTTTACATTAATTATTCTTTGCCAGAAATATTAACAGTTAATATTTCTGACAAACGTATCCCAGAGCAGAGCTAACATTTCTGACAGGGTTAAACATATCCCAAAGTTGGGCTAACAAATCTGACATACAGTGACACCTCGGCTTACAAATGCCCCTATTTACAAACTTTTCAGGTTAAGAGCCCAATTTCTTCAGAAAATTCGAATCGGGTTACGAGCTTTGCCTCGGGAAACGAGTTTGTTGATACGTGTATGGCCAATCTAGCGCACGGTGGCACAGCGATCGTACCTCAGTTTACCAGTGGCTCCCGCCTAGTGACAATCCCACCCGAATTCTTTGTAAAGAATTTCAGTGTTTATTTTATTTTTGGGTATTTGAACATAAAAGTAAGTATTATATATCTTCCCATGGGTCCCAAGAAAGTCAGTGGTAAGGTTCAACCAAAGAAAGTAGTTGTGAGTAGAGGCAGTAGAGGATGCCCCTTCCTCATAAAGAAAGTGTGTGAAGTATGGGAAGAACTGCAAAGTTTTGTTAAAAAAAACTCACCCAGATAAAGCTGTAGCAGGCTGTTGCATTGACCTTTTAACCACTGAACTGCACAACACGCCTGCAGGCGCTCGATGGTGAGGGGGTGCAACGCATCTCTAGGATCTTATATTTTTAGCATATGATTCAAAACTCCCGCGGCTACGTGGGGTTCACATCAGCTTCCTCAGGGCTCTTGTAAACAGACGCCATTAAAAAAAAATTGTGGGCAACATTCCTGGTTGTGAGAGCTTCAGTACTGAGTGAGCAACCAAGGCTGGCACACGCAGCATGAGCTCACAGCACTGCTGTTCAGCTTGTGACCACAGCATTGCCTAATAATATCAAAATATATATGTGACTGATATTATTTAGCCATGATAGTATTACAGAAGAGCCTGAGTGTAATAATGACTGTGTACAATGATCAAATCAGTGAATCAATGCTGTTCACAATGTTCACAGCGCTAACCACAGCACCACAACATTATTTCGTCCATCTAGGAATCTTCAAACGAATTCTTATGTTCCTTTACAAAATAAACTTGTGGTCAATTATTCATTTACAGGATTTAGTGTCTAGCATTGTGATAATAACAAGATTGTGGTGTTAATTAGCGTTGTGCTTAGTAGTGTGGGAGGAGGAATTTTGGTGAGGGAGGAAGGGAATAGAGGTAGCGTCACTGTGAGTGGCAGCCACTCTTGTTTTGCTCACCATACTAGCTTAGTGGTGCGCTATGGTGAACACATATGTACATGGGTATATACAATGTGTGCATATAGTGTAATAACAGCAACAGGAGTATGTTGGGAGGAGCCATTTTGGTGAGGGAGTTGGCATTGTACTCATAGCGTCGTCGTCTGCTGTGTGACAATTGTCAATTGTCATGTAGTGTATGGCGACCACTGCGCTGTTTCGACACAATACCAGCTTAGTTGTATAGTTATGGTGAACAAAACATGTAGATAGGTATACATAACATGTGTAAATAGTATAATAAAAACAATAACAGTATGGTGGGAGGAGGAATGATGGTGAGTGTGATGTTGGAGGAGTGAGGGAGGACTGGCTGGGTGTGGCAGCTCACACTCTCGGAGTTCTGAGTGTGTTGATGGTGAGTGAATATAGTGTGTGACAGTGTACAGTGTGTAAATATAAATAAATGAACATGAAACATTGGATATATGTGAACACATGTGTGATGCATGTAACAGTGTCTTGGGATAGTACGGATGTTCTACTACCATAAAATTGTGTACGTGTTAATTATACATAGGATTGGCAAGAAAAAACAAAACAAATGTATTTGGAACTGTGTGCAAAAAATGAACAAAAATATATTTGTGGCAACTGGCGCATCTTGAACCTGGCGAGTGACCCCCAATTGATGATGTTACAGGCCATTTTGAGGATCCCATTGAGGCCAAAGTAAATACAATTTTGAGTTTATTTTTACATTTCTGTAATCAGGGAAGGGTTTTTAACAGATTAAAAATAAATACAAAATTCACAAGCATTTATTTCCTACGCACGGTGCCATATTTGGAGGCTGAACGGCCCAGTGCTTACATGACAATGTGATGTCTTACTACAGACAAGTGTTAAAATGTAGAGAAAAACAAGTGTATTTAGACAGATTCTTAGTAAGACAAGCAAGCTGTGAGCCAAAAGCAGGTCCTAGTAGAATGCAAGCAAAACGTGCCAGAGAGTGTACCCCAGAGAAGTCAACAAGAGTTATCAGTATAGGTAATAACTTGTACATTAGTACTGAAGATTTGGGTGAATTAGGTATAAAATTTACTTTGAAGTAAATTTTTGGGGGAGTCTGGAATGGATTAATTCAATTTCCATTATTTCTTACGGGGAAAATTTTGTTTCAGTTTACGAATATTCGGCTTACGAGCCGTCTCTGGGAATGGATTAAATTCGTAAGCTGAGGTACCACTGTACTAACATATCCCAGAGGAGGGCTAATATTTATGAAAAGATTAAAATATCCCAGAAGCAGGCTACCATTTCTGATAAATTAACATATCCCAAAGCTGGATTAATATGTTTAACAAACTAACATATACCTGAGTTGGGTTAACATTCAAACAAACATCCCAGAGCTGGGTTAATATTATGACAAACATCCCAGGGCTGGGTTAATATTATGACAAACATCCCAGGGCTGGGTTAATAACCTGACAAACATCACAGAGCTGGGTTAATAACCTGACAAACATCACAGGGCTGGGTTAATATTCTGACAAACATCACAGAGCTGGGTTAATATTCTGACAAACATCCCAGGGCTGGGTTAATAACCTGACAAACATCACAGGGCTGGGTTAATATTCTGACAAACATCACAGAGCTGGGTTAATATTCTGACAAACATCACAGAGCTGGGTTAATATTCTGACAAACATCCCAGAGCTGGGTTAATAACCTGACAAACATCACAGGGCTGGGTTAATATTATGACAAACATCCCAGAGCTGGGTTAATATTCTGACAAACATCACAGAGCTGGGTTAATAACCTGACAAACATCACAGGGCTGGGTTAATATTCTGACAAACATCACAGAGCTGGGTTAATATTCTGACAAACATCACAGAGCTGGGTTAATATTCTGACAAACATCACAGAGCTGGGTTAATATTCTGACAAACATCACAGAGCTGGGTTAATATTCTGACAAACATCACAGAGCTGGGTTAATATTCTGACAAACATCACAGAGCTGGGTTAATATTCTGACAAACATCACAGGGCTGGGTTAATATTCTGATAAACATCACAGAGCTGGGTTAATATTCTGACAAACATCACAGAGCTGGGTTAATATTCTGACAAACATCACAGGGCTGGGTTAATAACCTGACAAACATCACAGAGCTGGGTTAATAACCTGACAAACATCACAGAGCTGGGTTAATATTCTGACAAACATCACAGGGCTGGGTTAATATTCTGACAAACATCACAGAGCTGGGTTAATAACCTGACAAACATCACAGAGCTGGGTTAATATTCTGACAAACATCACAGGGCTGGGTTAATAACCTGACAAACATCACAGAGCTGGGATAATATTCTGACAAACATCACAGAGCTGGGTTAATATTCTGACAAACATCACAGGGCTGGGTTAATAACCTGACAAACATCACAGAGCTGGGTTAATATTCTGATAAACATCACAGAGCTGGGTTAATATTCTGACAAACATCACAGGGCTGGGTTAATATTCTGACAAACATCACAGGGCTGGGTTAATATTCTGACAAACATCACAGGGCTGGGTTAATAACATGACAAACATCACAGAGCTGGGTTAATAACCTGACAAACATCACAGGGCTGGGTTAATATTCTGACAAACATCACAGGGCTGGGTTAATAACCTGACAAACATCACAGGGCTGGGATAATAACCTGACAAACATCACAGAGCTGGGTTAATATTCTGACAAACATCACAGGGCTGGGTTAATATTCTGACAAACATCACAGGGCTGGGTTAATAACCTGACAAACATCACAGGGCTGGGTTAATAACCTGACAAACATCACAGGGCTGGGTTAATATTCTGACAAACATCCCAGACCTGGGTTAATAACCTGACAAACATCACAGGGCTGGGATAATAACCTGACAAACATCACAGAGCTGGGTTAATAACCTGACAAACATCCCAGAGCACAACAGTTCAGTATTGAACATACAAACTTATGAACAGAGAAGAATGACAAAGACAATCCTGGGAATTAGGAACCTCGCTGATGAAGACATTAAAAACTTTCTTTGAGTTCTTTACAAAGGTTAAGAATAAGAAGGGACAAGACTCAGGTATACAAAGGTTAAGAATAAGAAGAGACAAGACTCAGGGATACAAAGGTTACGAGTAAGGGGAGACAAGACTCAGGTACACAAAGGTTAAGAATAAGAAGGGACAAGACTCAGGGATACAAAGGTTACGAGTAAGGGGAGACAAGACTCAGGTACACAAAGGTTACGAGTAAGGGGAGACAAGACTCAGGTACACAAAGGTTACGAATAAAGGGAGACAAGACTCAGGTACACAAAGGTTACGAATAAAGGGAGACAAGACTCAGGTACACAAAGGTTACGAGTAAGGGGAGACAAGACTCAGGTACACAAAGGTTACGAATAAAGGGAGACAAGACTCAGGTATATTAATACACTCACCAACACAGGTTTTGGTTTTTCTCTCCATTTTCCTCCATTTCTCATTTACGAACGTACATGATAACTGACGGGTCTCGTCCTCAAGGGGTTCGGAAACCAAGTGGTGCGCTATATAAGTATCTACATGTTTTATTCACCATAACTGTACAACTAAGCTGGTATGGTGCCCAAAGAGCATAGTGTCCACCCTACATAGCATGACAAGTCATGCAGATGATGCCTCTCCCTCACCAAAATGACTCCTCCCAACATACTCCTTTAGTTGTTATTACACTAATACACACATTATATATAAGTATGTACATTTGTCTTCACCACAGAGAACCACTGAGCTGGTATGGTGAGTGCAGACAATAACAGGTGACCACACAGTTAGCAAACAACGTTATCTCCCTCCCTCAGCATTACTCCTCCCACAATACTACGCACAGAGCTAATTATCACAACAATCCTGCTATTATCAGAATCCTGGTCATTTTTATCAGTCAGGGGTCTTCTGTAATACTATCATTGCTAAATAATACCAGTTACATGTATATTTTTACATTTTTAGGCGATGCTGTAGTTACAAGCTGAACAGCAATGGTGTTAGCTCATGCTGCATGCGCCAGCCTTGGTTGCTCAGTCAGTACTGAGGCTCTCACACCTTGCAATGTTGCACACAATTTTTCTTTTAAATGGAGTCTGTTTACAAGAGCCCTGAGGAAGCAGATATAAACCCCGTGTAGCCGCGGGACTTTTAAATCTTGCGCGGTAATCCAACACATCAATAGCTGTGGTGCACAATTCTGCGATAGTTACTCACCACAGCTATTGTTGTGTTGCGCAGTTTAAGAGTTAATATGCAATACAGCATGTGAAGTTAGGTAGGTAGTAATGAATTCATAAGTGTTTCATGTTCTCAAGACAACAGGAATCAACAAAAACTCCATGATTTGCTCATCATCAGTTCTGCTGATCTGTCTGAAGAACAAGAAGGTGAGAACTGCTCCAGTGTAGTGCATGAACTGATTAGAACAGAAACAAACTTTAATGATAATATTAAATCTATCAGAATAGACAAAGAACAATCACCATATCATCAGACAGATGCTCACTAAGCTAGCTTATCCCAATGATAAGTAAGACCTTATTCAATTAACTGCAAATATAAAACCAGCCCTTATATTAACCCATATATTAGCAATACATACATATACGATGGGAGTAACTGTCACAGAATGGCGCACATCGTACATTTACGATTGAGGGTCTAGCACATGATTTTAAATGCCCCGCAAGGGATAGGGGCAAATATAGTCCAGCCAGGATCGATAGCAAATAGACTCCATCTTGGAAAAAAATTGTGGATAACATTCCTGTGAGAGCCTCAGTAATGAGTGAGCAACCAAGGCTGGTGCATGCAGCATAAGCTAACAGCACCGCTGTTCGGCTTGTGAACACAGCATCACTTAAATATATAACAATATCAGGCAATGCAATGGTATATAGCAATAGTTCACACATTTTATTATATAAATATATCACACTACACACTATTGAATAATATTACTGCAAAAAATTAAGAAAAAATAAACCAAAAACATTGAATTATATAGGTAATAATATATTTGTGGCAACTCCCGCCTGACAGCTCAGGCGGAGCAGACCTCCTCCAATGCTTGCTCTGTCAACGCCTCTTTTTTGCCAGACTTCCTTGCCCTATTGCGGCCAAAATATGCCATCTACAATTTTTTTTATTATGTGTCTTGTGCTCAGGGAACAAAAGTTAACACTTTTATCAGACAAAAATATTTTGGATTTTTTTTCTTGCGCCTGGCGGTGTTGAAGGCATTAACCACCGTGCTGCGCCGAGTTTATTGTGAACTTCCCCCTGTCCACATAAAATCAAGTGTTCCCCCAAAATCCTTTTTTCTTCGTAAAATAATAAATTCCCTTCCCTGAACATGTCTATGTAAAAATAAATACCAAATTCCATTCACTTTGGCTCTGGGGACGTGGACAAGGTGCGCTGTGACGTCATCAGGGCCTGGTCGCCCGTGCGTGACACGCCCAGACATGGTCGCACAGGCCATTCAAGCACCAGGTGTTGCCACAAATATATTTTCAATTATTTGTTCTATGTTTTTCCAATGCTGTTTTTTTTTTTTTAATGTATATGATGCATATTTGTGTCCTTTACAATATGTATACAGTAGAACGTTCATAATGTTCCATAGAACTGTGATACATGTGTCAGTAATGTGTCCACAATAAATGTTTATTGTCGCAATATTACCTGTTAAAAATTCACTAAAATTACAATATGTACAGTTTCACACACTGTTTACACAGTAACACACTGTATTACACACTCAGTACTTTGGAAGCGAGTCCGATAATCAACAAAGTGGTCCATGATACACAGCGAGACTTCGTTCTCGTTGCACCAGGTACAGATAGATTTTCGCTTCATGTTTCTTCGTTCTGTGTGCTTGCAAATAACACACTCATGTACACCCTTAGCTTTAGTACCTGTAGGTGGTATGTAGTCAAGCTTGTAAAGCGTAAGGTAGTCTTGAAAAGATTATAGGAAAAAATCAATTTGTAAGATGGTCTTGAAAAGATCGCTTTGTAAGTTCCCACATAGGAAGAGATTCAACCAGCCTCGAAGAGTGTCCATCAGTCAGGAAGAGATTCAGCTATTCTTGAAAATATCTATGGAAAACACCACCATGGAAACTGCTAACACTGTTCATCTATGCTACTTGTATCAGATGCATCATCACTGAACACAGAAAACGATTCATCTATATAAATTGGAGATAGCACAGGTGAGCAAGGATGGCGCGCTCTGAGCTACAACGGGATACGCTCGCTGTATCGTCCTCATAGGTGCTGTATCACTTGCATTCGACCTTTGTGTTAGGTCCTTATTGCGCCTAGCTTCACCAATATTATGACCCTTATGTTCTTCAAATAAGGTTTGAATTTCACCAACAGAGCGCGATCTTTCAACACCGAGTCAGACAGGTGTTTGGGAGCCAGAGGTGCGTGCGCCACCCATGGTTGCACACTCAGTACTAACCCAGCCAGCAGCTCTAGGGCATTCTGGGAATTTGTTCTAAGATGACTGCCTCTCACTGGAGGAACTAAGAGTACATTTCGTACACAACCAACCGTGCACACATTTAGAATAGGTACGAAAAAATAAAAAAAAGTTTTCTCGTTTGGCGCAGTTTCCCAGTGACCGAGAATACTCGGTTGGCGCAGTTCAGTGGTTAAGGCCCAGAGCAGCACAAGTGTTAATGAGTGCCTAACCAAGCAGCGTTGACCCTCTACAGACTGCATCATAATCACAAACATAACCCAAATCTTATCAAGCAGTGCTACACCAGGAATGGAACGATCATTGCTAAGAAAGAACAGGCAAAAATATGAAATAAAAAATGGCCAACAATTATTGGCTTTCTTTGTTGATTGTGGCATAGCTGAAAGCCAGCAAACTTACAATGTCATTGCTGCAAGTAATACATGAGTGACAAAGCCTACCCAGCTTAACCATATTTAACACTACACTGCGCAACGCGCCTTGAGATCTCATAGGTATAGCGCATCATTCATAACTCTCACGGCTACATGGGGTTCACAACAGCTTCCTCAGGGCTCTCCTAAACAAACTCCATTAAAAAAAAAGAAACGTGGGCAATATTCCCGGGTGTGAAGGCCTCAGTACTGAATGAGTAACCAAGACTAGCGCACACAGCATGAACTAACAGAATTGCTGTTCAGCTTGTGACCACAGCATCGCCTAAAAATGTCCAAATATATATATATCTAGTATTATTTAGCCATGATAGTATTACAGAAGAGCCTGACTGATAAAGACTGTGTACAATGTTCAGATATCAGTGAATAAACGCTGTTCAAGATGCTCACAGCGCTAGCCACAGCACACTGCCATTATTACGTCCATCTAAAATTCTTCAAGCGACTTCTTATGTGTCATTATAAAATAAACATATGGAAAATTATTCATTTACATGATTTAGTGACCAGGATTCTAATAATAGCAGGATTGTGGTGAGAATTAGCGATGTGGGAGGAGGAGTATTGTTGTTGAGGGAGGGAGGGAGATAGCATTGTCTGCTGGCGTGTGGCAAGATGTTATTGTCTGGAACCACGATACCAACTAAGTGGTTTGCTATGGTGAACACAAATATAGATACTTATATATAACGTGTGTATAGTGTAATAACAGCAAAAGGAGTTTGTTGGGAGGAACCATTTTGTTGAAGGAGTGGGTGAGGCTGTCATCTGCTACCTGCTGTGTGACTTATAATGCAGTGGCCACTATGCTGTTTGGACATCATACCAACTTAGTTGTACAGTTATGGTGAATAAAACATGTAGATATTTATGTATAATGTGTGTATATTGTGTAATAACACCACAAACAGTATTGTTGTGGGAAAAATGTTAGTGCATCTGGTCTTGAACCAGTGAGGGAGGCAGCTTCAGCTGTGTGTGTGTGTGTGTGGTGCGACCTCTCTTATTGCCTGAACTCCTCATACCAGCTTAGTTGTACAGTAATGGGGAATAAAACATGTAGATATTTATGTATAATGTGTGTATATTGTGTAATAACACCACAAACAGTATTGTTGTGGGAAAAATGTTAGTGCATCTGGTCTTGAACCAGTGAGGGAGGCAGCTTCAGCTGTGTGTGTGTGTGTGTGTGGTGCGACCTCTCTTATTGCCTGAACTCCTCATACCAGCTTAGTTGTACAGTAATGGGGAATAAAACATGTAGATACTTATATATAACGTGTGTAAATAGTGTAATAAAACAATAACAGTATGGTGGGAGGAGGAATGTTGGTCAGTGGGTGTTGAAGGTGGGAGGGAGTCAGCCAGCAGACTGCTGCCTGCTGTGTCGCAGCCACTCTTGTTGTTTTGGGCTCACTGTGTCGCAGCCACTCTTGTTGTTTTGGGCTCACTGTGTCGCAGCCACTCTTGTTGTTTTGGGCTGACTGTGTCGCAGCCACTCTTGTTGTCTTGGGCTCACTGTGTCGCAGCCACTCTTGTTGTTTTGGGCTCACTGTGTCGCAGCCACTCTTGTTGTTTTGGGCTCACTGTGTCGCAGCCACTCTTGTTGTTTTGGGCTCACTGTGTCGCAGCCACTCTTGTTGTTTTGGGCTCACTGTGTCGCAGCCACTCTTGTTGTCTTGGGCTCACTGTGTCGCAGCCACTCTTGTTGTTTTGGGCTCACTGTGTCGCAGCCACTCTTGTTGTTTTGGGCTCACTGTGTCGCAGCCACTCTTGTTGTTTTGGGCTCACTATACCAACTTAATGGTTCGTTATGGTGAACACATATGTAGATAGGTATATACAATATGTGCATATAGTCTAATAACAGCAAAAACACTGTTTGATTGATCATAGAATATAATATACCTGTCACATATATGAGCCCCATAATTTTCAGCATAGCGATATTCCACACATTGAACTATATAAATTCCATAAATTACACACTTTTGAATAATATTACATAAAAAAACAGAGAAGAAATGAATGAGAAACATCAAAATAATTGTGAAACATTATATTCGGGGCAACTGCTGCCCCATGGGGTGGCGGGGCGTAATGACCTTGAACCCTTCATCGCTCAGCGCCCATAATTTGCTCAACTTCCCAGCTCCATCACGGCTAAAGTATGTCACATACAATATATTTTTTTTAGTTTCCCATGATCAGAGATTGTATTGTAACAATATAAGAAAATAATTTTTGGAAAAGAATTTATTTTCTGCACATCAGGGGTTTGTCATATTTTAATGCAGAGCAGTGCAGTGGTTAAAAAAACCAGCGTTGAATGTAATGAAACACCATTTTCTGGGTGAGACCCAGAGGCTCCCCGGAGCTATACCGGGCTGATGTGTATATATTAGACCGTGGCAACAGTCAATCGAAGGAGTTCTAGGCCTACCAGGGACCAGAGCCAGAACCTGGCCCCCTCAAGAGAGGCACGAGGAGTAATGGCCTTAAGACACCCCTGCGTAATTGGAAGCAGTCTTTGTCTGCCATCTACCAGGTCAGGCACCCAGAAAGGTAGGAATTCCAAAACAAATTACTGCTGATCAAATAAATTGCAAACCAAAAGCCTAACTAGCAACAGAACTTCCCCAGTCAAAACCAAGGACAACAGTATGACGTCACCACAAACACCAAAACCAAGGACAACAGTATGACGTCACCACAAACTCCAAAACCAAGGACAACAGTATGACGTCACCACAAACACCAAAACCAAGGACAACAGTATGACGTCACCACAAACTCCAAAACCAAGGACAACAGTATGACGTCACCACAAACACCAAAACCAAGGACAACAGTATGACGTCACCACAAACTCCAAAACCAAGGACAACAGTATGACGTCACCACAAACTCCAAAACCAAGGACAACAGTATGACGTCACCACAAACACCAAAACCAAGGACAACAGTATGACGTCACCACAAACACCAAAACCAAGGACAACAGTATGACGTCACCACAAACACCAAAACCAAGGACAACAGTATGACGTCACCACAAACACCGAACATCCGTCTGCACAACCCCCCCCCCCCTCCCTGAGAGAGGGATGGAGGGGTCCCAGACTTCTGCACCGGCAACTCTCCCCAGTTCAGAGGATGAGTATCAAAAATGCTAAAAAAAATGCCAGCCGGAGGGAGGGAGGGATGCCGGGGAGCCTCCGGGTCTCACCCAAAAAATGGCTTTTAATTACATTCAACAGTGGTTTTCTGTGGAAAGCCCCTTCAGCTCCACGGAGCTACCTAAGCAAAGAAAAAGAAAAGAGGGACTTACCCGGGAGGCGGTCGTCACTCGCTCATCAACTCAAAGTCGAGACAACTGGCTGCAACCTGCGACCCAAGGATACACACGCCCGAGAAGGGCCAGGAACATTAACAAGATACCGTGCGGCCAGGACCATGTTCGACCTCTAAAAGCCCTATGCCCGAATGTCAGCCCAGGATATATTCCCAAAACAGCAGCCAAAGTCGTGAACTTACGAACATCGTGGGCACAGGAAAAGACTGCAGGCTGACTGGACCAAATAATCCTGTGGATGACTTGGGAGACCCGCGCCCTGGAACAGGAATGAAGGGAAACCCGGATCCACCCAAAGAGCGTCCCTTACCACAGAGGCTGTGGCGCGCAGATAACGGCGAAGAACTGCAACCAGACACAAAACATTATGCACCCCCGGCCGAACCAACCAAGCATCAACAACCCAAGGACCCCTTCGGAAAGCAGCAGACTCATTCTTCGCTAGAAAAGAGGGAGAAGACTGCAAACGAACGAAACAACCACCAGGACCGAAAGAGCAGAAACCCCTTCTCCGGAGGAGAGCATGAAGCTCCCCGATCTGAACCCCAGAGGCCAATGCCAACAAGAAAAGAGCCTTAGAAAAACAGTCCTGAACCGAGGGGGCCACCACAAGTCGAGGAGAAGAGAGAAAAGAGAGCACCCGGTCCAATGACCAGGATGGCTCAGGCGGCGCATGAGCAGGCCGGTGAAAGAACGCCCGAGAAAGCTTGCGGAACGGAGCAGAAGTGACATCCACCCTAGGAGCTGTGTTGTTGATGTAAGGAGGTCCCTTTGATTATTCAGGGAAATTCACGGTACTTAATGCGAGCAAGCCATTGATTAGTTATAGCCTAATTATAAGAATTAGTGCCAGCTGTCCGCGTAGTGACGGTGTTTTATATTAACGTAAATTGTTTTGCTGAAGTAGTCGTGATTGCACACAGTAGTTCCTTGCAACTGTTGCAAGATTAGAGGGGGCAGTAATGTAGGTATACTTTTGTTGCTGCCAAACCGTGTGTTATTACTGTGTGGGTGCAGTAATTAACGTGTTGCAGAAGCTGCAACCGTATGTGGGCTGTGCATTTATGTTGTTATGCATGCCACTGTAAGTGTGACCTATGTAACCTGGGGTTACTTTGTATTCTTTAAGTTGTGTTGAGGACTTAAGGATTCAGTGAGTTAATTAATAGGAATTAACTTTATAAGGGGTTGCACATTACTTGATGAGTGTGAGAGCTGTTAAGGGGAACAGTGCTGAGCTTGTTGAAATACGTTTCCGGTGCAATTAATTGTCCGTGTGACAATTAATTGACCACTCTAGCTAAATATGTAATTAGCATTCTCATCATGAATTCACGTAGTGGTGAGGAACTGTCAGAGTCTGTCAGTATTTGTGTTAACGTAATTTGCTCGAGACTAATTACCTTTCTGGGGTATAGCAATTAGTGGCTCATGTTAATTAGTGGAGTAATTAACATCAGGGGTCTTGATGACTCGGTAAAGCGAGGCCATGGAGCTAGCATAACTCATTATATAAATCATATCCTGTCTGTTGACAGTGGATTAAGATGCACTCTTGTTAATTAGTGGAGTAATTAACTCCTCGTCCGTGAATTCACAGTGTTTGATGAGATTTGCTTACGCAGTGCGGAGTGAGACGTATTTATGTATGATTAATTATCGGTCCTGGTGACAGTTAATTAATTGCTCGGGGTTAATTAGGGTAATTAACACTCATTAAAGTAATTTTGACATAGACTGTTAAGAAGCTACCAAGCTAGTGGTAGGCTTAGTTAACGTAACTCGATGGGGATTTAATTAGTTGTCCGTTTGACATTAATTAGGAATTACTCACTGAATACTTGCAAGGAGTCAAGTGTGATGTAATGTAAGAGACTTTGAGTTATTGTTAACAAGATGACTTGTGTTAAGAGAGACACGTGTTTGTGATTAACGTAGAAGTACCTTGTTGCTGACTGCTGTGATCAGTCAATTAATGTAATTAATCACATAATCAATTTTGTAATTGATTAACCCTTGCACTGCTCACCTATTTTCGGCAAAAACGTCTTGGTGCAATTGACAAGGACATATTTTTGTTATTTTTACAAATGTTCAGGTAAATTTAATGTCAAAATGTTTCCAAAGTTAAATATTTCCATTTCAAAACACAAATAGTAATGAAAACATTAAAAAACATTAAAATATAGCCAAATTAAAAAACAAAAAGCACAACTCTCTGAGCGCCTAAAGGCGCTTTGCGCAGTGCAGTGGTTAAGGCAATTTCTTTTGTTTATCATCTGGTGACAAGAGTAAAGTAACTTGGGGATTACTGAAGTAGTGTCTCAGAATCCCAGCTTGCCTGGCTTTGTTTACAGTTTACAGTGCAACTTCTTGCTGGGAGTTGCAAAGAGTGTTCACATTAGGTTGTGATCGGGGGAGTCACTGTTGGACTACCCGCCTAGTTACGTGGGTATCTTGCCTGTAGGGGTTGGAGGACCCGTAAGATTGTGATTATAGTATCTGTTCACCGTGAAGCCGTGACAATATTGAATGCAAGCTTGTGTCATCAGTGGGCATCATTGTTCAGTTAGTTCATGTATCAGCCCGCAGTGCGAAGGGCTGTTGAATAGCTGTGTAGCAAGTGCCACTGGATAGACAATAACGTAACGAATCACTCACTGTGGTGTAAACTAGGCTTGTGAATTATTTTTCTATTTTTTGCTTTGCAATATTGCATCATCAGTGGGCACACCTGTGTTCAGGTTAGTTCAGTATGCAGCCGCACAGCAATGGACCGGTGTCATTGCTATTTTAGCTGTTTGTTTTAGTGCCACTGGATGGACATTAAAGTAACATAAACTTGATGTTGTATTAGTTTAGTCTCTTGTTATTAATAAAGTCTTTGTTGTTATAGAAACGGTCTTTGATGTCAACCCTTCAACCATTCTTTTCCATCCATGTTCTGCTTCAAGTTCAAGTTCAAGTATGTTTATTGAGATAAGCAATAAATACATCTCAAAGGGATAGAGTAGCTTAGGCTATTTCTACCCCCCTAATTGTTCTGCTTTATTACGATTGCTGCAATGTTTTAAATGACGGTTGTTCTTGGGAATTCGAATTCCAATTCATAGCACCACATCAAATACAAATATTTGATTGTGAGAACCCGTCGGTTACCCTTTATTGGTTTTAACGTCCTGTTTAACTAGGAGGAATCAGCAGCCTATGTGGACAGGTTTTCACCCTAGTGGTGGAAGCCTGGCGGTTTGCTCCCGCTTTTCCTTTTTCTATTGGACTCATGCTTATCTGCCGTGTGCAGTTCTTTAAACTTGAGGTCCACCTCCTAAGGGAGGTAGGCGTAGAAAAAAATCTCACAGCCCTCTCATAAAGTTTCTTAAAATTGGCAATGATTTTCTGGTCCATAGGCTAAAGTAGAGGAGTGGTGTTGGGAGGAAGGAACTTTATTGTAACAAAACTAAATTCCTCCATCAATGAATCCTCCAAGCCTGGAGGATGGGCAGGAGCATTATTGGGGAGAAGCAGGGCCTTGAGTGGCAAACTGTTCTCCTGCAAATATTTTTTGATGGCAGGGCACACCACTTCATTCACCCACTCCGTAAAAAATTGCCTAGTCACCCATGCCTTAGCATTAGCCTTCCACATCACACACATTTTGTGTTTCTGCACATTATATTTTTTGAAAACCCTTGGATTTTCAGAATGATACACAAGCAAGGGTTTAATTTTCAAATCGCCACTAGCATTACCACACAACACTAGAGTAAACCGATCTTTCATAGGCTTGTGTCCAGGCAATGACTTCTCCTCCTTGGTAATGTATGTTTTGTTTGGCAATCTTTTCCAAAATAGCCCTGTCTCGTCACAATTAAACACTTGTTGTGGTAGGTATGCCTCACTCTGCGCAAAATCTTTAAATTCGCCAATGAATCTTTCAACCGTTGGTTTGTCTGAGCTGGCAGCCTCCCCATGCCTAACAACACTATGAATTCTACTTCTTTTTCTAAATTTCTCAAACCATCCCCTGCTCGCATTAAACTCTTTCACTTCTGCATCACTCGTTCCAGGGGTTTTCTTCAAAAGGTCTTCATGCAATTTTCTTGCCTTTTCACAAATGATGGCCTCCTAAACGCTATCACCCGCTAACTCCTTGTTGTGTATCCAAATTAATAATAACTGTTCGACATCTTCAAGTGTTTGTGTTCTATGTTTTGTGACTATTGATACGCCTTTTGCCACTTTAGCACCCATAATGTCCTTTTTCTTAGCCAGTATGGTGGATATCGTTGACTGGGATTTGTTGTATTGCCTAGCCAATTCAACAACCCGCACACCATCTTCATATTTACGAATGATCTCTTGTTTCTGATTTATGGTCATCCTTACATGTGATCTCATATGTTGAGCCTTACCACTGACTTTCCTGGGACTCATGCCATGATATATAATAATAACTTTAATTAATTTAATGTTCAAAATGCAAAAAATCACCACAAACGCGGAATTTCTTATAGGCACGATCGTCACTAAGTGGGCAGCTGTAGTAAACTGAGGCAGGTCGGAACGCGTGACTGGGAACCACACGCTCGGTCGAACCGAACGTGTACCAACAAATATCGTTAGTCAACAACACCATCGTATGTCGAGTTGCATTTTTCGATGAAATTTACATCGTAACTCGAAATTATCGTAAGTCGGGGCAATCGTAAGTCGAGGTGCCACTGTATATCCATATCAGCCATAATAGCTCCGGGAAGCCGACAAAGGCTCCCCCAAGAGAAGCACAAAAACAATTAAATTCTTCACAAAGAATTCAGACATGATCATCACTAAGCCACTAAGCAAGAGACACTGGTAAACCAGGAACCACGCGCTCGGTCGACCTATACGTGTATCAACAAACTTGCCAAGCGAGGCAGAGCTCATATACCGAGTCAAATTTTTATGAAGAAACTGAGCTCATAAGCCGAAATATTAGTAAAGAGGGGCATTCGTCAACGGAGGTTCCACTGTACTGTACAGTGCATCCTCACTCTTAACGAACCTCGCTCTAACGAATTCCCAGCTGGTTTGAATAAATTGCATTCGGTACTAAATGTTCAGTGGAATATACAAATATTCATCTGTGTTGTTCTACTGATGGTGTTGACCTAGACTGGCACGGCAAGGCTGGTGAGAGAATTGTGTACTGTACACACTCTTCACATCGACCACTTCAATATCCGTATCACTAGTATCAGACACCTGTACAGTATTAGATCTTTTTCCAGATTCGAGTTATCAATATCATTGGCATGGTCATCTCCAAGCAATATGCCCTGCATTTCAACATCGGAGTGTTTTCTCAACATGGCCGAATGGGGACTGGGAGCTCAATGTGGATGTGTCCGACATGGTTGCTACAGTAAAAAACCAGCGTTGAATGTAATGAAACATCATTTTCTGGGTGAGTCCCGGAGGCTCCCCGGAGCTATCCATGGCTGATATGGATACCCTAACTATTTTGCATCAGTCGATGTGGGTGGAGTTCTAGGCCTACTGGGGACCACGAGCCAGAACCTGGCCCCCTCAGAGGCACGGGGAGCAATGGCCCATAGAAATGCATATGTGATTTGGAGCATTCTATATCTGCCATTGACCGGAACAGGCACCCAGAAAGGTGAGCGCCACAAAACAAACCCCTATTCTGGTTAACAACAAAAATCGACAAACGAGTGGACAGAACTCCCCCAGGAAAACGAACTAACAAGCATGACGTCACACGAGCCGCGCCGCAGAGTCTGCGTAGCTCCCCCCTCCCCGGGAGGGGGAAGGGGGAGCCCCAGACCCCCGCACCAGTGATCCCCGCCCCAGTTTTGAGGCTAGATATCAAACCGCGAAAAAAACGCCGACCGGAGGGCGGGAGGGTGCCGGGGAGCCTCCGGGACTCACCCAGAAAATGGTGTTTCATTACATTCAACGCTGGTTTTCTGGGGGGAGCCCCTACGGCTCCCTGGAGCTACTTCACCAAAGACTACCTAAGAAAACAAGGGGACATACCCCAGAGGCGGTCGGTGAACCACTCCACAACACGAAGTCGAGACGACAACTCAAGGACCCCTCCGGAAAGCAGCAGGCACATCATTCACCAGAAAAAGGGAGAACGGCCGCAGACGAAGAAACCTATGACCACGACCATAGGAGCCAAAAACCACTGTGCCTGAGAAGAGCATGAAGCTCTGCCACACGACCCCCAGAGGCCAATGCCAACATAAAAAGAGAGCCGAGGCAAAGCAAACCTGACCCCAAGGAGCCACAACCACCATGGAGAAGAAAAACAGGAGAGCACCCTGTCCAAAGACAGGACGGCACAGGCAGTACATAAGCAGGCCGGAGGTGAAACAACGCACGAGACAGCCTGCAAAACGGCGCAGAAGGAACATCGATACTGAAAGCTAGCAGCAGAAACCAAGGTGCCAGTCCCAGGAACTGGCACCAGGAATAGGACTGGCTGCCAGGAATAGGACCCACAAGCTCTAGAAAGGACCGGAGGGAAGTAGCAAAACCGTCCTGAACCTTCGAGAACAAAAAGAAGCAAACACAAAGGACGAAGGCACAAAAACACCGTCGCACCCGAGACCAAAAGTCATGCAGAAACCCCAAGAAGAGGGGGACATGACGGAGAAGGCCCATCCCGGAAAAAAGGGACGAAGACCGTAGAAAAGCACCCACCAACAGGACGGAAACAACGGGCATAATGGACAAGGAAACCGAGTCCAGGGAGGGGCCGATGCCCACAAAGCACATGCGAAGAGGGGGAACGGAAAAACCCCACACCACAAAACCGCAAGCCCTGCCCAGAGGGGTAGAAATACCCCGGCAGGGACCAACGGGGCCTGAGGCCCCTCACGTGAGCCCCACCCCAGCCCCGGGAACCCCCCCTGCAGGCCCCGGGGCCGAGCTGTCCCCTCAAAGCCCCAGCGTCAAGAAAAACCCCGGGGCAGCCGGGAAAAACACTAAGGAAGGGAGCCCACTTGGCTCTGGAACTTGAACCGAAACCGGAGGATAGGCGAGGGGCGAGATGAAGACCCCAAGCTCATCTCCAGCCAGCACAACGAGGACAAACCAGAGAATCCAAGGAACATGGAAAAAACAGGCCCGGCACAGCAAGACCAGCAAGGAGGGAGGGCCCCAGAGGGAGCACGGAAGAGCCGAACATAATGCCACAACCAACCCCGACACGCAGCTGCAGTACCAAAACCGCAGCAAAACGTCACCACACTCCCCTAGGAAGCAACAGAAGATAGATAAATCGTACATGAGTGGCACACAAGGGGACACAGGCGGAAACCGAGCACCCAACTGAGCCACAGGGACGGTAGAAGAAATGTGTGCAGTGTAACAGGCAATCGAAGGAACACATTAGGCAGCCCAACTTGGCCTGACCCCATACACAGCCCCAAGAGCAGAGACGAGAGCGCCCATGAAGCACAGAATCCACTCAATAGGCAAACGACAGGGGAGAGGCGGAATCAAAGAGCCAGAACCCAATCCTGCAAGCACAAGGAGGCAAGCACAAAACACCCTTGACATAGGAAAACGTACCACCGAACAGGCACCCCCACCGTTGCACTGCGGAACAAAGTGGAGGCGGGGTCCCGAACTCCAGCAAGGTTAGACAAGCATAGGAGAGGGGCAGGAGGAGTACAGGCAGGAGCCGCCTCGGAAGGGACATGAGGCTACCCGCAGACACCCGTGAACCGAGGAAGGAATCAGGTGGAGAGAGCTGCCCAGTATGGGCTAATAGCCCTGCAGTAGGCACCTTGGGTGGTATGGTCCACGTTCTCAAGGACGTATGTACATCCATTCCTACTTCCAAAAACAAAAACAGCGTCAGGACGAAGGAGATGCCAAACCGCACCAACTCACCTGCAGAACATAGGCGCTGAAGGGCCATGACTCAAGATTTCGAGTACGTAGCTGCCAGAGGCGGCCAGGGCGCCCATGCTGGAGAGGAGGGGAGCAGCGAAGGAGGCTCCCCACCCTAGAATGCAGGGAAAAACCACGTGACTTCCCCACAGCGGCACCCCAGAACACCCCCAAAGCAACGGGGCACGGATTGGATTAAGAAAAAGAGCGAGAGGTGAAGCCCCCCCCCCCCCCCGAGAGAAAATGGATGCAGAACACGTGTGCACACCGTTCAGAACCAAAACTAACTCCCACGGTGCATGCGCAGTACGCGAAAAAAAAAGTAGCCCAACAAGGCGAGAAGTAGCCCAACCAGTCGAGAAGTAGCCCAACAAGGCGAGAAGTAGCCCAACTGGCGACAGTAGCCCAACCGGCTACAAGGAGCCCAACAAGGCGAGAAGTAGCCCAACTAGCGATAAGCAGCCCAACTGGCGACAAGCAGCCCAAACTTCAACAAGGAGCCCAAATGGCTACAAGGAGCCCAAAATGGCTACAAGGAGCCCAAAACGGCTACGAGGAGCCCAAAACGGCTACGAGGAGCCCAAAACGGCTACGAGGAGCCCAAAACGGCTACAAGGAGCCCAAAACGGCTACAAGGAGCCCAAAACGGCTACAAGGAGCCCAAACGGCTACAAGGAGCCCAAAACGGCTACGAGGAGCCCAAAACGGCTACGAGGAGCCCAAAACGGCTACGAGGAGCCCAAAACGGCTACGAGGAGCCCAAAACGGCTACGAGGAGCCCAAAACGGCTACGAGCCCAAAACGGCTACGAGGAGCCCAAAACGGCTACGAGGAGCCCAAAACGGCTACGAGGAGCCCAAAACGGCTACAAGGAGCCCAAAACGGCTACAAGGAGCCCAAAACGGCTACAAGGAGCCCAAACGGCTGCAAGGAGCCCAAACGGCTACAAGGAGCCCAACCTGTCCAGAACAGAAGGAACCAGAATGGAGGCAAACTCCGGGACACACAGGAGGCAAGCCGCAAAGGCCAACTGCACCACAGGCGAAGAGATGCAGTTAGCCGAAAACCTCCGGAAGACGGAACCGAAGAAACCACAGGGAGACGGAACCGAACCCGGGGAGGAGCAGAACCCAAGCCCATATCGTACGCAGAGGGGGGAAAGAAAACCCCACGCCTCGCAACAGTAAGCCCCACTTAGAAGGACGGAAATCCAGGCGGGGCGCAATGGAGCCCAAGGCCCCCAAGGCCGCTCCTCCCCAACCCCAGGAGCCTCTACACCAGGCCCCGGGGCCGAGTCGACCTCCAAAGCCTCAGCCCCACAAGAAAAAGCCGGGGTAGCCGAGAGAGCTGGAAGAGAAGGGGCTCACTGGTCAGACCCCGGAGCATCGGCCGGAGGAACAAACTCGAATGCCTCCGCAGCTACACCGGACGGGGCAACCCCCGAAACTGCCCAAGTCTCAGAACCTCTATCCCCGCCCCGACCCCGAAGCCTGCAGATGCATAGGGGCCGGAAGCAGGAGGGGGAAAAACAAGGGGGCCGTGGAAGAACCAAGGCTGAAGTGACCAAAACCCCCAAGTCTGGGTCCCTACACAAGCGGGGCAGCATCGGGGCGTCCGGGGAAGCGACAAACCTGAGCGCGTTGCAACATCCTACCCAGCAACGAGCAAGCTGCCTGCACCCATGGGAATTCATCAGCAGACTGGGTGAATGGAGTCACGAACAAGCAACAAAGCTCACAGGACTCAGGGTCGAATGTGTCACCGACCCAACAGGCAGCATGACGGAGGCAAGAAACAAGGAGAGTCACCCTGAGACAAAGGGACAGAGCAACCCTCAACTCGCACAAAGCGAGAGGGGACCCAAGGGTCTCCACTATCGGACCCGAGAGCCCCCGCGGCGTTTCCCAGGGCCCCTAGACTGGGTCTGCTAAGGGTTATCCCAGGCAGGAGGCAGGACACTGCTAACCGGCACCCCAAACTACCAAGCAAACTGCTAAAGCTGAACCCACGGGACGTGTCCACCCATGAGGGCGAAGCAGGGGGTGCCACCACACAAACGAACCTAATATAAGGGGGGGGAACACAAGGCAGACCCCCTACCAGGCAAAAACAAATATAAAAGAAAAACCACACAAGCGGACAATGTACCAAGAGGGAACAGAGCCGGCCGCTGTCATAGGTGAAAACTAGCTACGCAGTACCCTGCGCCCCACCAGTGCTATAACTACCACTTACCCCAAGGTAAACAAGGGATTAAAACCCCCAAACACTCGGGGTGGCCTAACGCCAAGCAGCGAAAAGCCAAAAGAGGTAGACCCAAGGTGACTTGTGGAAGGCAACCCCAAGCCCCAAGGGTGGTACTTACAGGGCACTCAGGGAAGGTGACCCTAAGCACATGCTGCCCGAGTACCTGAGAATACTACTCCCAGCTCACACGACCACCGTAAGAGCAGCACTGAAAACAAGTCACAGCACTGAGACAAAACCGGAGCTGGAGCCACACAACCGTGCATTGTCCCATCAGCCGAGGAACTGGGGCGGGGATCGCCGGCGCGGGGGTCTGGGGCTCCCCCTTCCCCCTCCCGGGAAGGGGGGAAGCTGCGCAGACATGAGGCGCGGCTCGTGTGACGTCATGCTTGTTAGTTCGTTTTCCTGGGGGAGTTCTGTCCACTCGTTTGTCGATTTTTGTTGTTAACCAGAATAGGGGTTTGTTTTGTGGCGCTTACCTTTCTGGGTGCCTGTCCCGGTCGATGGCAGATATGGAATGCTCCAAATCACATGTGCATTTCTATGGGCCATTACTCCCCGTGCCTCTCTGAGGGGCCAGGTTCTGGCTTGTGGTCCCCGGTAGGCCTAGAACTCCACCAACATCGACTGATGCAAAATAGTTAGGGTATCCATATCAGCCATGGATAGCTCCGGGGAGCCGTAGGGGCTCCCGCCAGAAAATGAGTCTGCCCACGGCTGTGGGGCATGCTGGGAATATTTTTCAAACTGGTGGATGCTCATTGGAAGCCTCAGGCCTCCATCTTGTACCCAAGTTTTGAATCCTACAATATATCTACGAGTGCATTAAGGGGTTATGCGCACCCCCGATTGAGTGCATTAAGGCACTATGTGCAGTTCAGAGGGTTAATACACTCAACATAACTAGTTAATATCACCATGATTAATACACTCACCATCACTGGGTGATAACAATAATACACTCACCATCACTGGGTGATAACAATAATACACTCACCATCACTGGGTGATGACAATAATACACTCACCATCACTGGGTGATAACAATAATACACTCACCATCACTGGGTGATAACAATAATACACTCACCATCACTGGGTGATAACAATAATACACTCACCATCACAGGGTAATGACACCATGATTAATACACTTGCTAGCACTGGTTAAAAACACCATGATTAATACACTCACCATCACTGGTTAATGACAATATGATTAATACACTCACCATCACTGGTTAATGACACCATGATTAATACACTCACCATCACTGGTTAATGACACCATGATTAATACACTCACCATCACTGGTTAATGACAATATGATTAATACACTCACCATCACTGGTTAATGACAACACCATGATTAATACATTCACCATTACTGGTTAATGACAACACCATGATTAATACATTCACCATTACTGGTTAATGACATCAAGATTAATACTCACCATCATTAGTTAATAACATTATAATAAATACACTCACCATCACTAGTTATTAAAAACATAATAAATACAGTCATTATCACTAGTTACTGTAAACATCATGATTAATATGCTCACCATAACTGGTTAATGACATCAACATGACACACACACTCACCTCTTGTACAGTAAGAATAAAAGTGTTCTTACCATCATTAATGGGCAGAAGTTGTGTTTGCTATCGTCCTTGGTAGCCGAGCAGAGACTGGAAGCCGTATTACCTATTAGGGGAAATAAAACATTTAAGGTTTCTATAACTAAATTTTCCCATCAAAACATAATAAATGTTTAGAAAAATGTAATAATTTTGTTTATGTATTATGCTAAGAGCAGGTTCTATATTGGTACGGAGTACCAGAAGCATCAAGAGTAAGTATGGGCCAATAGGCCCTTTGCAGTTACTTCCATTCTTCCCTCTCATTTATCCAATTAATACCCAATGTTCCGTGTTCTGTCTTGTGTTGGTCAAAAGTTTGTTCACCCTCATACAAAACTGTTGCAACATATCACCTCACCCAAATGCGAGTATATAAGACAAGCTGTTTAATTAGGCATGTATTATGTTTCAGATCCTCATTTTTACCGTACCCGAGTACCTGAAATTTATCACTGTTAAACATCATGTTATTTTCTGCTGCTCAATCGAAAACTTTGTTGACATCTGCTTGTAGTTTTTCAATGTCTTCAGCAGAGGTAATTTTCATGCTGATTTTTGTGTCATCTGCAAAGGACGACACGAAGCTGTGACGTGTATTTTTGTCTATATCAGATATGAGAATAAGGAACAGTAGCAGTGCAAGGACTGTACCTTGAAGTAGAGAGCTTTTAACATCGCTTGGACTCGATTTTATCTGATTGACTGTTACTCTTTGTGTTCTGTTCGACAGGAAATTGAGTATCCAGCGTCCTACTTTTCCAGTTATTCTCATTGATCAG
The DNA here is from genome assembly GCF_040958095.1 of Procambarus clarkii. NCBI lineage: Eukaryota > Metazoa > Arthropoda > Malacostraca > Decapoda > Cambaridae > Procambarus > Procambarus clarkii. The sequence goes on along the minus strand of NC_091197.1, from coordinate 35,644,766 downwards.
AGACTTCTTTTAACAATATAAGAAGAGAAAATAATTGTTTGGAAAGAATTTATTTTCTGTGCACCAAGGGGTTGTCATATTTTAATGCAGAACAGTACAGCGGTTAAACAAAACATGCTGTTCGATTAGACCATTTCAGCAGCCCATTATCCATTTCAGTAATTTTCCTTGTATTCCCAGCACAGCAAGCTGTTCTACCATGATTTCCCTGTTTGCTGTATCAAAAGCTGCTGCTAGGTTGATGAAGACGGCTTGAGGGGAAGCTTCAATATGAGCGAAGTAGTCAGGAAAACAGTGTTGTGTACTGAGCCTCAGGCATAAATCCAAACAGTTGGGGAGACAGGTGCCCCTGTATACGATACGTGAGTCGGTTAAGGACAATGTGTTCAAGCACTTTACAAACACATGATGTTAGAGATATGGGCCTATAATTATTTGAGTGTGGTTTGGGGATATGAACAATAACACTCTTTGTCCAAGCATCAGGTAATACTCATTCACTTAACCCTTAAGCTGCAAAACACGTCATATGACTTTTGACTAACTTACGCAAAAATGCGCATCACGTCATATGACATAATGAAGTACCGCGCAAGATTTGAATAGCCAATGGGGGTAGTGGGGGGCCCCCCACATGCTGCCTAGGGGCTATAGTAAACAGCTGCCATTTTGAAAAAATCCAGCTCCGCCACCAACGCATGGAAAGCCTCAGTTACCCCAGCAGTCACCATGGCGAGCGCACGGCCAAACGCCTCCCGGGCACACACCACTCAATCACTTACTCAAGAGTTAAGTGAATTATAACTAGTGAATTATTTTCTGATGGTGAGGAATGTGACATTGATAACTCTGACATTGATAAGCACTACACACAATTGACCGATGATAGTAGCACAGAGAGTGAATTTGAGATACAGCCTCCTCCCATGGAGGGGCCTACACGCTCACCAGTGCCTCCTCGCCAAGTGTCTACTCCAATTCGTGCACGACCAGACAGTTCTTGTACTTATTTAGAGTATGAGGATATTTTGGGCGACGAGTCAGAGGAAGGTGACTCTTTTTTCTGCTTTTAATGAGGTGGATTCAGAACATAGTGTTACCATGCCTGTCGCTAGTGCCAGTGGTGTTACCAAGCGAGATTTTGTCGTGTCAGCAGCGTCTCACCCAGCCAAGCGCCGCCGCAGGGCACCACATGAGGAACCAAGACCCTCATGTTCACGTGATATTACCTCATGTTCACATAGCACCCGTACTTTGCATAGACAGGCTTCAGCTCCTGGTACATGGTGTGCAACGATTCTTCGCCGTCGTGCCAGTGTTTCGTCTTGCAGGACACAAGGTGTACTTGTGTGGAGTGATGGTATTACAAACCTTTTCCCTGATACTGGCAAGGACGTGTGTGAAATAGACTATTTTACAGCATTTAATGATGAGACGCTCATGGAATATATTGTACACCAAACGAACCTTCATGCAGCTCATCTCATTGGAAAAATATAACAGAATTTTCACGATTACAGCATTGGAAAAATACCACTGTAGGTGAAATGTATTTATTTTTGGCACTATGTATGTTGATGAAACATTGTGTAAAACATATTATCTTAGATTATTGGAGCAAAGACCAGACTGTTCCAACACCTTAGTTCGGGAAATATATGTCCCAAGACAGGTTTCAGATACTCCTCAGGTGTCTTCATTTTGCAAGTAATGAAGACCGGACAGAGATTGATAGACTTTGGAGAGTCAGGCATATTATGAATGATGTGATTGGAAAGTACAGATATTTCAATGTACCAGCACAGAAGCTGGTGATTGACGAATCCCTTGTGCTTTTCAAAGGACGTGTTGGGTTCAAGCAGTATATTCCCTCCAAACACAACAGATTTGGATTGAAATTCGTTGTTCTTTGTGACTGTGAAACAGGATACGTGTTACACATGATTCTGTATTCTACAGGTATTAGCAATGTAGACATTCCCGGTAACGACCAACATGGTTTCTCAGGTAGTGTGGTAAAGTCACTGATGGCACCATGGATGAACAAGGGCCACATTTTATACACAGATAACTACTATACAAGTCCCTTACTAGCTAGGTTCTTGATTGAAAATAGAACTGGAGTGTGTGGCACAGTAAAGCCAAGACGACGAGAAATGCCAGTGTTTGACAACAATCTTGAAGTTGGTGACTGCCAGCTAAGAAAAGACAACAATCTTGAAGTTGGTGACTGCCAGCTAAGAAAAAGTGATCAAATACTCTCAGTTAGGTGGAAAGACGAGAGAAGTGAACTTGCTGACAACCGTTCATGATGGTACAATGGTGAACAGTGGCAAGGTGAACCGAGTAACAAAACAACCAGTATATAAGCCAGATTGTCTTCTTGACTATAATATCAACATGCGTTTGGTTAATACACTTGACATGATGGTGAGCGCTGTCGAGTGTGTTAGGAAAACATTGAAGTGGATGAGAAAAGTGTTTTTCCATCATGTTGACGTAAGCATGCTGAACAGCTACAATATGTATCTGGTGAAAACTGGACGTAAACCAAGTTTCCGTTTGTTTGGTTTTACACTTGTGACAAAGTTACTAACAAAGTTTGGCAAAGAAATTCCTGGCATACAAAGACCCCATCATGAACCCAGTGTTGCAACATACTGCTACACCCAGGCTCACTTACACGGAGGCCTTTTAAGCACACAGACTAAAACATTTGCCACCAGCTGGAAAGCGTGCATATAGACCAACGTGATTGCATAGTTTGTAGAACAAAAAAAAAAAAAAGAGACCACAGAACCATAAACTAGTGCAAATATGGTGTTAAGTGTGTGCAGTCCCGTTGTGCGCTGTCAACTGCTTCAACGACTACCACTATCTCCAAGACTTCTAAATGTGCAATGATGTTGCAAAAACCTGTAAATAGTGAGTTGATGTGTGTAAATATAATAATGAAAAATGTGAATACATACATGGCGTAATTGAAAACATTTGTGTGTGCATTATTGTGACACTATTAATCAGGTGTATACTTAATGTATGCAAGTTGCATTATAATTCAACATCAAGTAATATTATATGCAACACAATAAGTGAAAAAGTAGAGTTTAGTATAGTCTTTACTTAGCCAGGTCTCTGTTAAAATAATAAATGATAGTTTAGTACCTAATACTGTGAGTAGTGCATTTATATCATCAAATTTTTTACCAAGTGATCTGACATTTTGGTTGAAAACTGATAGGCAAGTGTTATTTTGGAGGTTTTTTTTTTTTTGCAAAGTTTGGTGTGTAATAGGTGCAGTAGTGATGATCAATATGGTGGTTATTGTAGATGTGTGAGAGCAGATTTAGTTGAGGATCAATATCAGCTTGCATGTAGATGCAATGGAGTCAAGATACAATAAGGCAAGCAATTACACAACACTAAAATACTATATCTGCTGTAAATATCAAATAACTATAACAAAAACACACACAAAAAAGTCAAATAAAGATGACTGTAGTTAGACAAGAAGGATACACAAGTAAAAACAAAAATCAATAAAGATTGACAAGAATAATGTTCAATAAGAATATGGAATTAATGAAGACAAAAAAATTACAAGCTTAATCTTAATTAATTAATACTGACTTAAATAATCATAAAGTAATATAATCTTAATGATAATTAACTATAATTAGCTTAGTTATGATCCTATAATTAATATATACTTAAGAAAAATATGAACTCAATTAATTAAATCCAATAAATGACTAATATAAATCAAAATACCATAAAATTTAAAGATAACAGAGTAAGATAATACATTTGAGTAAGATTTTACTAAGATACTGAGGTAGATGCTTACATAAGTACATGGAGACTTTACTGAGAAGTTAGGAACTTTTATGGATGAGAGAGCATTATTTAACCAATAGAGTGAAAGACAGCACCTTGGACAAGGTTAGGCCAGGTTAGGCTCAGACACTCATGAGATATTTTCAGTATTGACATTGGAAAGATTCTGGTTTTCAGATATGCCACAGTCATTAAAGGTCAGTAGTTGTTGGTCACACTTTATTTCATATCTTCTTCCTGCTCTATCCTTTTTTACAATGATCGTTCCATTCCTAATGTAGCACTGCTTATTAACACCTGGGTTTTGTTGGCGAATTTGATGCAGTCTGTAGAGGAGGGATCCATGCTGCTTGGTAAGGCACTCATTTATATAGAGGTTGGTTTTTTGCTTTGCAGCTGTTTGCATGAGGTCATACTTAGCAGCCTGATTTGCAAGTTTGATGAGCATTCACATAATGCTGTGGGGACTGTTTTAATCTTTTCTGACAGCCGATTTGATATCAACGTAGACTTTGATCTTTAAAATAATTAAGGGCGTGAGCTACATTACAGCAGTTCTCACCTTGTAGTTCCTCTGGTAGATCCGCAGAGCTAATGATCAGAGAGTCGTGAAGTTGTTGTTGTTCTAAGGCGTCTTCAGAGGCCGCCTGGTGCATCTGATGATTTATTTATTTTTCCAGCTTCTGAAGGATGTCGCTTTATCCTGGTTGCATTTCCCCTGGTCATAATCTTATTTATTTGCTCCATTGTGTCACTTGTGAATTGCTTGATTGTTGGTCATCGAAGATTAAAGGAGGCGGACATAGTTTGTTGTTGACGGGAGACCGTGGCTTGGAGGGCCTCAATTGCTTCCGAGGAAACTAGATTGAAACTACACAATCTACACTAGATTGTGTAGTTTCTTCAGCCACTTGTTGTCCCGCATTGGTTTGAAATTTATACAGGGAGGCATAGATTGAGTGAATTCCACAGCTTGAGTTTTGAGTTGAGTCGTTGGCAGCGGCTGGGAGAGAGGGTTGGTAACGCCAGATGCTGTGTTTACCAACACTGGCGATGATCCCAGTGTTGTCGTTGTTTCATTTGGGTCTCTTGGTAACAAGTTGAATGGGCGAGAGGCACCTCTACCTTGCTTGTTGCCAGGTTTGGACATGTTTACGGTGGTAGATACTTGGTAATGTTTACAGAGGTAGATACGTGGAGATTGATAGTGGAGGTGGGTTAAGCATATAGTGTACGCCTGGCAGCAGGGTCATACATAAACATGCACAATGAAAATTGGTTATTTATGGTTGTTTACTGTTGAAGTTTCCTGTGAGTTATGGCATATTAAGTCTCCATGCACTTATCTCTTGCTAGACAGCAGTTAGGCAATGTAGTGTTGGGTGGAGACGAAATTAACCCGAATTTTCTGCCACAGTGCCAGTGTCTTTTACCTGCATTCCCGCATAGTTATCTGGAAGAGGAAAGAATACAACCCTCTTCCCCACCCTTTCTTTTGAAGGAATAGAGGTATGAAGAAACCCCAGAACTGGTTGATACCTGGTTGGTTGATATCTGGTTGATGGGGTTCTGGGAGTTCTTCTACTCCCCAAGCCCGGCCCGAGGCCAGGCTAGACTTGTGAGAGTTTGGTCCGCTAGGCTGTTGCTTGCAGCGACCTGCAGGCCCACATATCCACCACAGTCCAGTTGGTTCGGCACTCCTTGGAGAAAGTTATCTAGTTTTCTCTTGAAGGAGTCCACGGTTGTTCCGGCAATATTTCTTAAGCTCACGAGAGGATGTTGAACAACCGTGGACCTCTGATGTTTATACAGTGTTCTCTGATTGTGCCTATGGCACCCCTGCTCTTCACTGGTTCTATTCTGCATTTTCTTCCAAAATGAAGAATCTTCATTTTGAATCAAAATGAAAAATTCCAAAAAACTGAAGACAAAACTCACAAGAAAAACACAAAAACCACAATGGTACCCCAGCACCAGGCCAGGAACCACGATAGTACCCCAGCACTGGGCCAGGCACCACGATGGGACCCCAACACCGGGCCAGGCACCACGATGGGACCTCAACACCAGGCCAGGCACCATGATGGGACCCCAGCACCGGGCCAGGCACCACGATGGGACCTCAACACCAGGCCAGGCACCATGATGGGACCCCAGCACCGGGCTAGGCACCTGAGCCAAGCCATCTACCCAAAATGGGATGAGACACAAAACTCCAGAAACCTGCTGCGAGCCATACCCAATTGTCTGAGTGTCAAACAAGAAAGCCCCTGAACCCCAGGATGCACTACACAAAATATCTTTGGATGGTTGCCAGTATATGGATAGTCACCAGTAACTGGACAATTGCCAGTGACCAGTCACCAATGTCTGGTTACTAGCATCTGGATGGTCACCAATATCTGGATGGTCACCATTATCTAGAGGGTCACCATTATCTAGAGGGTCACCATTATCTAGAGGGTCACCATTATCTAGAGGGTCACAGTATCTAGAGGGTCACAGTATCTAGAGGGTCACAGTATCTAGAGGGTCACAGTATCTAGAGGGTCACAGTATCTAGAGGGTCACAGTATCTAGAGGGTCACAGTATCTAGAGGGGTCGTCAGTAACTGAACAGTTACCAGAAACTGAACAGCTGCCAGTAACTGAACAGCTGCCAGTAACTGAACAGTTGCCAGTATTTGAAAGATTGCCACAATTTGGACAATCACCAGTCAATTGTCACCAGACAATTACCATATCTGAACAGGTCCCAGTATCCGGACAGTTGCCATATCTGGACAGGTGCTAGCATCTGAAAGGTTACCATTATCTGGACAGTCACCAGTAACCAGACAGTTGCCAGTAACTGGATGGTTAACAATATCAGGACGGTTACCAGTAACTAGATGGTCACCAATATCCAGATGGTTTCTAGTACCTGAATGGTCACCAATATCCAGATGGTTTCCAGTACCTGAATGGTCACTAATATCCAGATGGTTTCCAGTACCTGAATGGCCACCAATATCCAGATGGTTTCCAGTACCTGAATGGCCACCAATATCCAGATGGTTTCCAGTACCTGAATGGCCACCAATATCCAGATGGTTTCCAGTACCTGAATGGCCACCAATATCCAGATGGTTTCCAGTACCTGAATGGCCACCAATATCCAGATGGTTTCCAGTACCTGAATGGCCACCAATATCCAGATGGTTTCCAGTACCTGAATGGCCACCAATATCCAGATGGTTTCTAGTACCTGAACGGTCACGAATATCCAGATGGTTTCCAGTACCTGAATGGCCACCAATATCCAGATGGTTTCCAGTACCTGAATGGCCACCAATATCCAGATGGTTTCCAGTACCTGAATGGCCACCAATATCCAGATGGTTTCCAGTACCTGAATGGCCACCAATATCCAGATGGTTTCCAGTACCTGAATGGCCACCAATATCCAGATGGTTTCCAGTACCTGAATGGCCACCAATATCCAGATGGTTTCCAGTACCTGAATGGCCACCAATATCCAGATGGTTTCTAGTACCTGAATGGTCACCAATATCCTGACAGTTACCACTACCCAGCCGCCAGCATCCGGACGGTCGCCAGTATTTGGATGGTCACCAATATCTGGAAGGTCATCAGTATTTGGACATTTGTCTGTATCTTTCTCGGTTAACCAGAAGAGGCAGTACCCTCACTTTCCAGGTCGATGATTAGATCAATATAGTCCAAACACTAACAATTCGATAAGTCAATGTCCAAGCCCCAGCAATTCCGTAGGCCTATGTCCATACGCCAACACTTGCATAGGCCTATGTAAGACTGGTGGAGCATACAGCACTCAAGTACTTATGGTGGATGATGAGAGTGCGAAGAACAAGGACCTAGATTCACGAAGCTCCATGTATTTCTTCGTAAGTAGGTTTGCTACGAAGGTTCCCAAGTGCCGGCTAAGAACGCGCCAAAGGGCGATTCAGAGAAGTAAACTTATGAAGATTTCTAAGCAGTTCACTTAGGTCTCGCTAGATGTCACTACGCTTTTAGTTTCACCAATCAGTGAGAAGGTAACATTTTTCATCTTACAGCTGTAGTCAATCACGACGCTAACATATCAGAGCTTATCCGTGACCACTTGCGACATATTTACGTCAAATTTTCTTATAAAATTAGTATATTTTGAGGAAAAACAATATTTTTTTCAACTTTTACAGCCAGCACCAGCATTGTACAGTATCCACTCAATTTAACGGCCTATATGGGGCTGTACCCTAGTCGTTATTTCCGGAGTTCCGTTATTTCCGAAGTTAAGTCGGGTCGGGTAATTTTTCAAGTAACATTCAGGTAGGATATATTTTATACTGTATAACTAAAATTAAATAAAGTTCATTGTGTAATTGCATTCCAATTTAGTGCCACGCCGACGATTAAGCCAGCTGGTGGCTGCTGCATGGATGATGTGTGAACACAGTCTGATCAAGTCCAGATGGGTGGGAAAAAATTGATTCATTCCTTTGTATTGCAAAATATTTCATGTATCAATCAGTGATTGTTAATATTTTCTCAATAAAATTTTAGAGATGTGCTTTGATTTACCTTGAACAGTGCAGGTAATGTATTTTTAATGTTACGACACAGGCTGTGGCGGCCATGCCATAACAATGGCGATCGAGCCTTGTCACTGAGAGCTAGCCAAGACGAAATATTTTGAGCTCACCTTTTCTCTGCTAACGATAGAATATACATTTGCAGAGACTAATATGTAGCTTTTGTTGAAAAAAGAACAATTAATATCTTGTAATACTATAATAAAATTGGTAAATTGACTTACTTTTAATGAAGCTGAAGATTACGAAGCTGTGAAGATTACGTCATCCTCTGCAGCGCTTGTTTTATATTGTTCAGGACTGTATACAGGATACATACAGTATGTACACTTATTTTCAGGCACTCACTTCACACAACAGCTAGGTTTACTACTAATTCACATGAGTTCTAATTCTACTTCACTATTGACAATTATTTCTACTGTATATTTACACTGTACAGTATCTTTTTGTCTAGGCTTAATTAATCATTAACACTTACAATACTGTACTCTATCAACACTTTTTACACTAATTTATATGCCTTTCAATCATATTTTATATCGTTAGTGGATGACTTGTCACGACTTGTTGGTGGGAATTCAGCATCGGCGGGTGCAACATGGCTTGTAGAGCATTCGTTGCTGGCGGATGCTCCACGACTTGTTGCTGGGAATTCAGCATCGGCGGGTGCAACATGGCTTGCAGAGCATTCGTTGTCGGCAGATGCTCCACGACTTGTCGATGGTAATTCTGCAACGGCGGGTGCAGCAGGGCTTGTCGACGAAGATTTTTCACGAACCGTTGAAATCATGAATTTATCTATTTTTGTCTGAATCTGATTTTCTTTGGCTAACGTTCTGAGACATTGCTTTAAGGCTGTAAGGTGTACATAAAAATTTCCAACAACCTCATGTTTACTTTTTTTTGAATATTCAATGAGTTCCTCAACTTGTTCCAATCTTTCCTGATATCCGACACCTCTAGGCAGAGCCTCACCAACATCATCCGAGTCATCAGAGTCATTTCCAAGAACACTTTGCGCAATCTATTCTTCAGTTAACAAATCATAACCAGGATCATAATCATTTTCTAACCATTCATTGATATCATTCACTTGTACACCCTGACCAGCTTGGAGCAACATTGTTCGGATCGTTTCTTCAAACCCTTCAAAATCATTGGCTTAATTTTCAAAACCTTTCAATTCACTATCAGATACTGCTGCATCACATCTAGGCCTCTCTGTTAACAGTTTCTTCCATGAATTTGTTAGTGTGGTTTCTTTCACTTTATTCCAAAGCCTAGCCCAGTGGAATATTGCTTCCCTGATTGTGTACTTTTTTAGATTTTCTAGTGTTCTTTGAGCCCTTGTATGCTTTCCTGTCAATTCATCTTCCTCGCTAGGTAAAACAACTAAAACATCTTCAAGCATTGCTGTTTGGTACATACGTTTAGCAGCAAGGATAACACCTTGGTCCATGGGCTGGATCAAGGATGTTGTGTTTGGTGGAAGTGCCATGCATTTTATTCTGCCATCCCTTGAAATTAACTTGCTAATGGGATGAGCAGGAGCATTATCTAGCAGCAACAATGCCTTAACCTCACTGGCCTTTATTCCACATTTGTTGATCTGGAATTCTCTGACTTCTTTGCAAAAGTAGTTTTCAAACCAGTCCGTAAATATTGTTTGATTAAACCATGATTTCTTAGCACTGTAATATATTACGGGTAATGCCTGCATTATATTTTTTAAGGCTCGAGGATTTTTAGACTTGCCTACCACGGCACATTTTGTCCTGTGAGAGGCATCAGCATTAGCACAGAGCAAGACTGAGAGCCGTTCCTTGCTTATCTTTCGTCCAGGAATATTTTCCTGCATCCTACTGGTTAAGGATGTACTTGGTACAGCTCGCCACATAAACCCAGTCTCGTCAGCATTATATACTTGATATTTGCTTAAATTATTACTGACAATGTACTCGTTTAATTTAGCCTTGAATAATCAACATTAGTGGGATCAGCACTTGACGCCTCACCAGAAATTTTTTTGGTGTTTGAAATGTTATGCTGAGCCTTAAATCTTCCAACCCACCCATCACTTGCATTGAAATCTTGTATACCTAATTGAATGGTAAGTTTACTTGCTGCAACTTTAAGCTCTTCAAATCTTATTGCCATGCCAATTGTGCAGTGCTGAATAAACCACTTATACACTGCAGCATCCAATTGTGGATACTGACCAGACTTTACTGTTTTTCTCGAACATGCAGCACCAGAAGTAGCACACTTTACTTATTCTACGTATTATGACAGGGGAGGTGACTGAGCTGGAGGAGGCAGAAGTCACACTGCAGCAAGCTCCTGGAAATATCGAATTACCTAAGTGTTGTGAACAGGTTGAGGGCTACAGTGGTGTCCCAGGTTACATAAAGGTTCAGGGAAGTGTAAAAGCAAATAAAATACAATAAACAAGTAAAAGTGAGTGAAAATAGCTGAGTGGAAAAGTTTGTTTTGGTTCTAGAACAAAAACAAAGATGGCCGCCACCACCACCACCACTGAGAATGTAAACACACCAACAGATGATGGTTTCAAAGGATTCTCACCACAAGATATAAGGAAAGGAGGTGTTCTTGGCAGGTTAGAGATAATTGAGGATATGCAAAAGAATTATGAAGAAAAAGTGCTTAAATTGGAAGAGGTCAATGGAGCTCTTAGGAGTGAGCTTTGCACTCTAAAAGGGAGTATGCTTCAACAAGGTAAGATTATTACTGCATTAACAGACAAGGTAACAAATCAGGAGGAGCAAATCAAGGAACTAGTGAAAGAAAATGAGGCATGGAAAGTGAAGTGTGGTGACTTTGAAGAAATAAACAAGAAAATACTCATATGGTGAACAACTCCAAGCAAGCCTAAGGGCTAACATAAGAGTTAGGTAAGGATCTCCAACTGGAAACTTCACTGACAACTCACATAGAGGAGGTGAATAAAGAACTAGAAAAGTATAAAGAAGAAATAAAAGCGACATATGCTCAAGTTGTGAAAGAGAAAGAGACAATCAAAGAAGTGTGTTCGGAAGTCAAAACCAGAAATGACCAACAAGAAGCAGATCTTAGGCAAGCAATTGATAAGAACTGGTTACCAACAGTAAATTAGTACAAAACACTGCAGATAGAACTAAGTCCATAATCATTTTTGGATGTTTAGAGAAGGAAATTTCATCTAGGGTGGACAGAGCAGCAGAAGAGATGAAAATCATAGAGAAAATAGTAGGTTTAGGAGAAGGATCAAAGGAAAATGTCAGTGATTTTAGAAGAATAGGAAAATATGAGAAAGACAAGAACCGCCCCTTAAGGGTGACGTTTAATGGAGTGAAAAACATGATGGAAGTGCTAAGTAATGCCAGGAAATTGCAGAGTGATGAGATTGGCAAACTTTGGTCAATAAGACAAGACCTCTCCAAGGAAGACAGAGAAAAGCTGAAAATGAACCTAATTGAGGCAAAACGTCTAAATGGAGAGAGAAATGAAGAAGACAGAAATTCTTTTTTTCTACAAAGTGACAGGGACTGGAAAGCTTGTGAAATGGTGCATAAAAACAAAGCAACAAGATCAGTAGTGGAAGGGGGAGTAAAGAGCAAAGTAAAAGGGAACATGTTCCTGAAAATTGTATATACCAACATAGATGGAGTGAGGTCAAAAACTATGGAGTTGCAAGATATAATCCAGCTTAGGGTCCCAGATATTGTCACATTATCAGAGACGAAACTTGAAGGAAATATAATAAATGAAGTCATATTCCCAAGAGGCTATTCAGTTTGGAGACGTGACAGGAAAACTAGGAAGGGAGGAGTGGCTGTACTGGTGGAAAAACACCTGAAGGTAAGAGAGTTAATATTTGAAAACCCTCGAGATATTGACATAATGGCATTGCAGATCTGGAACCAGGATGATAAGCTGATAATTGTAAATGCCTACAGCCCACCAGCAAGCAACACAGGGACAAAGGAAGAACTGGATGACAAACGAGAGGGCCTCATAATGGTCATGAGAGATATTATTGTACAAGCAGATAAAGATAAATCACGACTGTTGATACTGGGGGACTTCAACTTTAAAGCAATAGACTGGGAGGCCTATGAAGCAAGAACGGAGGACTTTTGGACATGCAGATTTGTGAACCTCATTCTGGAGACATTCTTGTATCAACACATAAAGCAGGCCACAAGAATGAGGGAAGGAGATGTACCGTCAGTACTGGATCTAGTATTCACCAGGAAAGAAGAAGAGATATTTGACATCCAGTATCTTCCTCCCTTGGGAAAGAGTGATCACGTCCTGTTAGACATTGAATATGCTTTAAGATATCATCTAGAAGAAAATGGGGACATTGAAACAGTTGATAAACTCGATTTAAGGAGAGGTCACTGTGGGGAACTTCAAATTTTTTTTAATGAGTGTAATTGAACAGAACTGTTGCTAGGCAGGGAAGTAAATGAAATGTATGCCAAATTTTTAAAAGTATACGAGGAAGGCACACAAACATTCATACCAAAACAGAGAGGCAGGGCCAGAAAACAGGATTGGTTCGACAGAAATTGTGAGAGGGCCAGAGACCAAAAGACACAAAAATGCAATTAGTATAGGAAGAGGCCAAACCCCCAAACATACCAGCGATACAAAGATGCGAGAAACAACTATTCGACAGTAAGGAGAGAGGCAGAAAGAAATTTTGAAAAAGGGATAGCGGATAAATGTAAAACAGAACCGGGCCTATTCTACAAATTCATAAACAACAAATTGCAGGTAAAGGATAATATCCAGAGGTTGAAAATGGGAAACAGATTCAGGGAAAATGAAAAGGAAATGTGTGAAACATTAAATGTAAAGTTCCAAAGTGTGTTTGTACAAAATGAAATCTTCAGAGAACCAGACACGATAAGAATTCCAGAGAACAACATAGGCCGGATAGAGGTGTCTAGAGATGAAGTGGAAAATATGCTAAAGGAGCTCATTAAGAACAAAGCAGCTGGCCCAGATGGAGTTTCACCATGGGTTCTGAGAGAATGTGCATCTGAGCTCAGCATTCCACTTCACCTGATCTTTCAGGCATCCCTGTATACAGGAATCGTAGCAGACGTGTGGAAACAGGCTAACATAGTTCCAATCTACAAAAGTGGCAGCAGGGAAGACCCCATCAATTATAGACCTGTATCATTGACAAGTGTAATAGTGAAAGTATTGGAAAAACTAATCAAAACTAAATGGGTAGAACACCTGGAGAGAAATGATATAATATCAGACAGACAGTATGGTTTTCAATTTGGAAGATCCTGTGTATCGAATTTACTTAGTTTCTATGATCGAGCCACAGAGATATTACAGGAAAGAGATGGTTGGGTTGACTGCATCTATCTGGACCTAAAAAAGACTTTTGACAGAGTTCCACATAAGAGGTTGTTCTGGAAACTGGAAAATATTGGAGGGGTGACAGGTAAGCCTCTAAAATGAATGAAAAATTTTCTGACTGATAGAAAAATGAGGGCAGTAATCAGAGGCAATGTATCGGAATGGAGAAATGTCACAAGTGGAGTACCACAGGGTTCAGTTCTTGCACCAGTGATGTTTATTGTCTACATAAATGATCTACCAGTTGGTATACAGAATTATATGAACATGTTTGCTAATGATGCTAAGATAATAGGAAGGATAAGAAATTTAGATGATTGTCATGCCCTTCAAGAAGACCTGGACAAAATAAGTATATGGAGCACCACTTGGCAAATGGAATTTAATGTTAATAAATGTCATGTTATGGAATGTGGAATAGGAGAACATAGACCCAACACAACCTATATATTATGTGAGAAATCTTTAAAGAATTCTGATAAAGAAAGAGATCTAGGGGTGGTTCTAGATAGAAAATTATCACCTGAGGACCACATAAAGAATATTGTACAAGGAGCCTATGCTATGCTTTCTAACTTCAGAATTGCTTTTAAATACATGGATGGCGATATACTAAAGAAATTGTTCACGACTTTTGTTAGGCCAAAGCTAGAATATGCAGCTGTTGTGTGGTGCCCATATCTTAAGAAGCATATCAACAAACTGGAAAAGGTGCAAAGACATGCTACTAAGTGGCTCCCAGAACTGAAGGGCAAGAGCTACGAGGAGAGGTTAGAAGCATTAAATATGCCAAAACTATTAGACAGAAGAAAAAGAGGTGATATGATCACTACGTACAAAATAGTAACAGGAATTGATAAAATCGACAGGGAAGACTTCCTGAGACCTGGAACTTCAAGAACAAGAGGTCATAGATTTAAACTAGCTAAACACAGATGCCGAAGAAATATAAGAAAATTCACCTTTGCAAATAGAGTGGTAAACGGTTGGAACAAGTTAAGTGAGAAGGTGTTGGAGGCCAAGACCGTCAGTAGTTTCAAAGCGTTATTTGACGAAGAGTGCTGGGAAGACGGGACACCACGAGCGTAGCTCTCATCCTGTAACTACACTTAGGTAATTACACTTAGGTAATTACTCTGTTGTGCTCACATATTTTAATAGAGTATCCTTCTATTTCTTGATGTCACTTACTGTACTTTTCCCGATGTTAAACTCTGCTGCTGCTCGTGCATGAGAATATCCTTTATCGAGTTTCTTAATTAACTCCAGCTTCTGTGCAACCATCAGGCGCTTCCTTTGGGTAACTTTTGGCATTTTGTAAATTAAAAAGATCACAATTAACAGTACAGTAATATCCTTCACAATTGAAGCTAGCCGCGCGAGTTCACAGTAAACAATGGGAACACATGGCCCGGCGGAGTACATTCTAGATCCGTGGGGGAAAAAAATACCTAGTGCCTATACTATAAAAGGTATTTAATTAATAAGAAAACAAAGACTTTTGCTTAACCACCGTGCTGTGCGGAGTTTATTGAGAAATTCCCCCGGTGCGCATGAAATAAGTGTTCCCAAAAAATTATTTTTTCTTCGTAAAATGGTAAATTCCCTTCCCTGAACATGTCTATGTAAAAATAAGTACCAAATTCCAGTTACTTTGGCTGTAGGGACGTGGACAAGATGCGCTGTGACGTCATCAGGGCTTGCTCGCCCGTGCGTGACACGCCCAGACACGGTCGCGCGGGACATTCAAACACCGGGTGTTGCCACAAATATATTTTAAATTATTTGTTTTATGTATTTCCAATGCGGTTTTATTTGTTTTTTTATCGTATATGATGCATATTTGTGTCCTTTACAGTATGTATACCGTAGAATGTTCATAATTTTCCATGGAACTGTGATACATGTGTCAGTAATGTGTCCACAATAAATGTTTATTGTCACAATATTACCTGTTAAAAAATCACTAAAATTACAATATGTACAGTTTCGCACACTATTTACACAGTAACACACTGTATTACACACTCAGTACTTCGGAAGTGAATAATAATCAACGAAGTAGCCCATGGTACACAGCGCGACTTCGCTCTCAGTGCACCAGGTACAGATAAATTTTCGCTTCCTGTTTCTTCATTCTGTGTGCTTGCAAATAACGCACTCACGTTATTACGTGAGTGGCTTTAGAACTTGTAGGTTGTATGTAACCAAGCTTGTAAAGCATAAGGTAGTACAGTGGTACCTCGGAATGCGATTGTCCCTGTATGCGAGGTTTTCGGAAGGCGAGGTGTATTTACTCCAAAAATTTGTCTCAGAAGGCGAGGGTTACTTCGGGAGGCGAGTTTGGACGCGAGTTTGTTGATACGCGTAAAGCCGACCTAGCGCGTTCGTCGCCCCTCCGCCCCTCAGTTTATTATTGTCTCGCGCTCAGTGACTACCCCCACATCAATTCTTCTCGCGGATTTTCAGTGTTTTGTTGGATTTTTGGTGATTTGTCTATACAATTTGTTATTATATATCTCACCATGGGTCCCAAGAAAGCCAGTGGTAAGGATAAAGGCCAGAAAGCTCATGTGAGGATGACAATAGAGGAGAAACAAGAGATCATTCGGAAGCATGAGAACGGTACACGTGTTGTTGAACTTTGTAGGCAGTACAACAAAGCCACATCAACAATATGCACTATACTTAAGAAGAAAAATAAGATAATGGGTGCTAAAGTGGCAAAAGGAGTAAGAACATTAACGGCACAAAGACCACAAATACTTGAAGAAGTGGAAAAGTTGTTATTAATTTGGATACACGACAAGGAGTTGAGGGGTGATAGTGTTTCGGAGGCCATTATTTGTGAGAAAGCCAGGGTGTTGCACGAAGACCTTCTAAAGAATACCCCTGCAACGAGTGATGGAGATAAGAAAGAGTTTAAGGCAAGCAGGGGCTGGTTTGAAAAATTTAGAAAGAGAAGTGGTATCCATAGTGTTACAAGGCATGGGGTTATGTGATGTGATTATGGAAGGGGACTCCCCTTCCAAACAGTAACTCCTCTCCTCCTCCCCCCTCCTCACCATCTTCCATACGCCTACAGCACTCGACAGCAAGGTAAGTAATAACTGGAACACAGTTTTGTAGGTTTATTTAGATGAATTAGGTAAATTAGGTATAAAAATTTAGTTTGATGTGGGGTTTTTGGGGTAGTCAGGAACGGATTAATTCATTTCCCTTTATTTCTTATGGGGAAATTAACTTCGGAATGCGAGTTTTCGGAAGGCGAGGCGTCTCCAGGAACGGATTAAACTCTTATTCTGAGGTATGCCTGTATTCAAAAGATTATAGGGAAAGATCAATTTGTAAGGTAGGCTTGAAAAGATCGCTTTGTATGGTCCCACACAGGAAGAGATTCAGCTTACCTCAAGAGTGTCCGTCAGTCAGGAAGAGATTCAGCTAGCCTCAAGAGTGTCCGTCAGTTGGGAAAAGATTCAGGTATTCTTGAAAATATCTATGGAAAACACCACCATGGAAGCCGCTAACACTGTTCATCTATGGTATTTGTATCAGATGCATCATCACTGAATGCAGAAAACGATTCATCTAAGTATCATCTAAATAAATAGCATAGGATTGCAAGAGTGATGCTCAGAGCTACAACTGAATACGCTCGCTATATCGTCCTCATAGGTGCTGTATCACTTGCATCCGACCTTTGTGTTAGGTCCTTATTGCGCCTGGCTTCCCCAATATTATGACCCTTATGTTCTTCAAACAATAAGGTTTGAATTTTACCGACAGAGCATTATCTTTCAACACCGCGTCCAACAGGTGTTTGGGAGCCAGAGGCGTGTGCGCCACCCATGGTTGCTCATTTAGTACTAACCCAGCCAGCAGCCCTAGGGCATTCTGGAATTTTTTTCCAAGATGGCTGCCTCTCACTGGAGGTCCTAAGAGTCCATTTCGTACACAACCAACCTCGTACACATTAAGAATTGGTTACAAAAAATCAAAACGAGTTTTCTCCGTTGGCGCAGTTTCCCGCCGACCAAGAAAACTCGGTTGGCACAGTTAAGTGGTTAATAAAAACTGTTTCAAAATATTTTATTAATAATAATTTAGAATTTTCTTCATTAAACTGAATCATTTTAAAAGAAAATTAAGATGTAATATATGACTCTGGACGATCCAGGTCGGTGGCCTAGTCGCCATGTGAGGGGACGCCGATGCCACAACAAACCCAATACCGACCGTCGGTAATATCGACCGCCAGACCGGTATAGCAGGCTCCAGATACCGGTCTCCCAAACCGGTCGTTAATACCGGCAGATCGGTATAAAGGAGGCCGTTAAATTGAGTGGATTTTTTGTTTACCTACGTAATTCTAAGAGATAGTGTATAGCTCCCCTTCTCGCTCCCAAGACTTGAGAAGCGATGGTATCTATTTACGTATATATTTACCTAAATTTACCCAAGGGCCACAATCTATCTAGTGGCCTCGACGAGGATAAAAAGCCGGGGGCTTGTTAAGTCCCGCTAATTGTCCTAATGATATTTTCTAGCTGGTTTTTCGCAGGTACGGCTTCAGCGGGTAGGCGGTTCCATGGGTTTTAACCATCTGGGTAAAAAAAAAAATCTGTTTTCAGTCTTACTTGGGAGGACATACTCTCCAACACTATATCTGTGATTGCCCTGTTACAGTATCAGTGACTTCATACCAGATGATATGAGGCACTTTGAGCTCTATAATTACTTCATACACTCAGGAATATTGAAGATATTCTTGTGCTGTACCCAGATTTTGTCAGTGGGAGCTAATAGATCAGCCTTAAGTATTTTGTTTTCTCCTGATTCCATGTATGACTGGCCGTCCTGTGAGGTGAGGATGTTGGATGAGCTTGTAGCTGGTTTTTTATCTAGACTATTTATTTATTATTATTAATTATTATTTATTAATATATATATACAAGAAGGTACATTAAGATTTAGCAAAATTTAGCAAAATTTATAAAAATGATAACAGGTAATGTACATGGTAAGAAAACAAAGAAAAAAAGATGAGAGAAATTAGAAGGTATATTAAAGCACATAGGTATCTCAGATTGATTGCATTGACAGCTTGAATGATAGTTTAACAAAAATTACAAGGCACAATACAGCATATTGCTAGCACTGAAAAGAAGACAGCAATGATCACAAAGGTAATATTGTTTGGATTAAGTACATAAAGATTGGGAGATTGGGTAACACTAGATACAGACCAAATTTAAAGCACAGTGTAGGAAACTATGAAGATGAAATTAGGTACTTTTTGGTTTTGTTTTTGAATGAGGTAAAAGTCTGACAGCTTTTCAATTCATTAGGGAGTGAGTTCCATAGACTAGGTCCCTTTATTTGCATAGTGTGTTTACACAGATTAAGTTTGACTCTGGGGATATCAAGGAGATATTTATTTCTGGTGTGGTGATAATGGGTCCTATTACATCTGTCCAGGGAGAGTTTCAGAGAATGGACTATATGGTCCTTCATACAGAATAGGGAAGCAGCACATTGCTGTGTATGCCTAAGCATGTTAAAAAAAATACATTGTTTGGGAGGAGTCTTGTAGAAACTAGTAAGAGTACTGTAGTTATAATATAATGTTTCCATGATTCAGTGCTTACCTCTTGTGAAAATCGTGAAGTTATTGTTTAGTCAGAGCTGATTTGTTTTTTGTATTGAGGCAGGTATTTTCTCCCCTGATTCCATGTATGACTAACCATCCTGTGAGATGGGAGTATTAGATGAACTTATAGCTAGTTTTTTATCTACACTGTGTAATCTTCCATATAGAATAGGGTAGCAGCACATTGCTATGTATACCTAAGCTTCTTAATACAAAAATATCAGTAATAAAGATTTTAAATTATAGTTTGAGTTATTACCAATATTATCCTTATTAAATCATGTTAACCATGGATCATTAAGATCTCATGTTGATATGTAATACAGAAGTCATATTTCTTTTGAATCATTCATTAAATTGTGCATTATGTCTCAATATTTCACTTCTTTGGATATATTGTACTGTATAGTACAAAAAGATAGAATAAAAATAAACCAGTAATATTTCTTTCATTATATTTTTTATTTAAATAACTGCATCAATATTTTTACAGCTGACAGAATTTGTTTCTCACAGGTGCATTATTTGTTAAAAAATTAGGTTTATTGCTATACACAATGGTGCTACATAGCCTTCCCAGCTTGGTGCCTTCTTTTGATAATTACTTACTGATTGTTACACAGCCAAATTGTGTAACAGGAAGAGGTCTTGGACACAAATTTGTTCCATGCTAAATGTAGAGGAATCAGCTGAGCATTCCTCAAATAAAATAGGCTGCCTCAACTTATAAGGTAAATAAAATAAGCATTCCTCAAATAAGTAGCTGCCTCACCTCACTTCCTTAATGCTACATAGCCTTCCCGACATGGTGCCTTCTTTTAATAATTACTGGTTCCACACACCCAAATTGTGTAACAGGAAGAGGAACCCTACTTCCCCCTCTCTTTTTTTAATAGTCCATATAGTCATAATTATAGGTTTAATTATTCAATGAGAAAAGTTTTTGAAGTTTTTACCCTAACCTAACATCATTTGTGCAGGATATTTTTCTTTTGTGTCTCACCCAGATTTAATTTCAAAATAAAACCAAACAAAATAAATTAAAACTGTGTATGTATAGCTAAGGTACACCCTTACTGATTACTAGGTGAACAGGGGCATTTGGTGATAGTAAATGCTCCCATCAGGCAGGGCTCATCACCTTCTCTCATATTTCATGTTCACCAGTGTTTATTTACTTAATAACTACTGGTATAATATCTTGCTATTATAAAACTAATTCTCCTATCATAAAAGACATATTTACTTCAAGTTTCAAGCAGAGAAACTTGTGGTAATTAGACGGACCGGACGTAGCTGCCACGAAGGCGCTAAGAAGAAAAACATTGGTAGCTAAGAAGAAAAACATTGGTAGCTAAGAAGAAAAACATTGGTAGCTAAGAAGAAAAACATTGGTAGCTAAGAAGAAAAACATTGGTAGCTAAGAAGAAAACCATTGGTAAGTACCTTGGTGAATGTGGCCCAAGGTGGTCAGGTGGAGCCAGTGACTCCTTTCTTCAACAGTTTTGTCTCTTCCTCGTGGTATATCCTCAATGTCTTCAGTGGTGTGCCCTCACCACACACTTACACTGCCACAACTGTCTTGTGAGTATTGTGGGAGGGACAATTTGGCGGGTATTTTGGACACAGGAGACCGTCTTTAAGATAGGCGAGGAGCGTCAGTGTTATCTCACGGGTCGTGTACACGTCCAATAGTGGAACCTTTGTTGTGATGACGTCACTCGCTCGCTTCCCCGCCACCTTCCTTCTTCCATTTTCTTTGGTTACTGATCTTTGCCCACACTTATGTCTAATGTTGGGTTTTATTTAGTTATTATTTACCGGTATGTATTTATTTATATTTATTTATTTATATTGAAGAAGGTAGAGTGGGTTGTGAAAGCACAACATTGGTGATTGAGTGTTACATCACTCAACGACAGGGAATCTACATCAACGAGTGCTGGACTAGAAAAAGACAGCAACTCCTCTACCGCCTGCGTCAAATCCCTCATCAAAACCCAGATGTGATTCATCAGTGCTTCGTTAGAGATGGCTTGATTAAAGTGAGAAAGACTTCAGTAGGTAAAATGTTTACAATTGCTAATGAGGATAACCTCAACACTTTCTTCACCCAATGTGGTTTGTCTCACCTTATTATCACTCTCAATGAGTCAACATAATTAACCCCCTTGTCACCTAGTGCGGGCTACGTATCCTAAGTCTCTTTGTTTCACTTTTTAAATTAATTTTTAATTTAATTTTTATTAGTCATTTATTGGACTTAATTAACTGAGTGCTTTAATATTTCTTTAGGTCTTATTAATTATACGTTCATAACTAAACTACTTATTGTTAATAATCTTTAGCTTAAATTTGTCTATGTTTATTATTCAACTTTTTTCTTTGATTTCATTTATTACCTAGGTTGCCTAGCCTCGCCATACTCCCTTACTCCATTGTACCCCTGGCTTTGCCTGTGTCTCAAAATGCAAATTATTACTTACAGTGTACCTGAGAGTACTTGTAAGCCCCTTGTAAGCTACCTCATTTTTTTCTTTTTTTGTTCATTTTGTGTTTGTTTTGTATAGTCTTGTTTATATATTTTTCCCCCTTTTATATCAAAATTCTATTTTGTAATTGCCATTCTTGCCTTGTTTTCCTTCAACCAGCCTTTTTATGCAGACAAGTATAGACCCAGAACTAAACCTCTTATCCACTATCTATGACAATCATCACTTTAATGATCAAAATTGCAGATATTTTACAGCACATGATGTAAACAATGTATTAACACATAATCACAATGTCTCTGTAATCAACTTGAACGTTAGATCCCTAGGTAAATACTTCGATGATGTTAGTGCCTTGATTGAAACTATTGACAACAAATTCTCTTTTATTATACTTTTTTTTTAATAAATAATGTTTATTTAGGTAAGGTACATACATACAAGAAATTTTTACAAAGATTGGTTGACTTATAGGTAGAGCTAGTACATACAATGCCTAAAGCCACTATTACGCAAAGCGTTTCGGGCATGATAAACTTAAATGACAAGCTTAATACTAATTGAGCATAAAGAGTAGAATGAAAACATGAAATGAAAACATAGCTGAAAAAGCAGCACAAATACAATTCTGTCGACAAACAGCGCTCTTTAAAAAAAAAACCAGACATTGGTTGACAATAGAGGGGTAAGATAGGTTACAGGGAATTTATTAGGTAGTGTTTAGTTTTTATCTTAAACTAGTTGAGAGAGGTACAGTCTTTAACATTGTTGGGAAGGTCATTCCACAATCTGGGTCCCTTGATTTGTAGAGCATTTCTAGTTTGATTAAGTCGTACTCTAAGAATATCAAAACTGTATTTATTTCTGGTATGGTGCTCATGGGTTCTGTTACAACCTTCTATGAAGCTTTTGAGGTCAGGACATATATTAGATATATGTCCTGACCTCATATATCTATCTGACTTCGTCAGATAGATATATTAGACGAGGAGGTGGAGTAGCCATATATGTTAGGGACAATTTGAAATGTAGTCTCAAAGAGGGAATCAAAACAGAGCCACACACAGAAACTATTTGGATTGAATTAAACGAAAAAGCTAATAATATTATAATAGGAGTAATATATAGGCCACCAAATTTAGACAGAATGGAAGCAAAGCATCTATGGGATGAAATATCTAGAGCATCTAGATCTAACAGTATTTATGTCATGGGTGACTTTAATTTTAGCGGAATAAACTGGTTGAACAAAACAGGGAATAGTGAAGCAGAAGATTTTCTAGAATTAATTGACGATTGCTTTCTTACGCAACACATTAAGGAACCAACACGGGAAAATAATATTTTAGATTTAGTGTTAACAAACAGGGAAACGCAAATTAATGACATCGAAATAGGGAGTGAGCTAGGGAGCAGTGATCACAAAGAAATCAGATTTAGCATAGAATGGAATAGACCAGTAGGAGAAAATTCTGTTAAAGTGCCAGATTTTCGAAAAGCTGATTTTAATAGCCTAAGAAATTTTTTGGGTCAAATTGATTGGAAAGTCTTGGGTATGGGGTGTGGGCCGGTCTTGGAACGAGACATGAACCCAGCGATAGGTGACTTAAATGGGGATTTCGATGTGGATTCAATATATAACTTATTTAAGAATATTCTAAACAAAGCACAGGAACGTAGTATACCATACAAATTGAATAGATCGAATACTAATGACCCAAAGTGGATAACAAAGAATTTGAAGAACCTTATAGGTAAAAAGAGAGCTTGGTACAAAAGGATTAAAAATGGGGAGGTCACTTTAGAACAGGAATTCGTACAACTGGTTAGAAATGTTAAAAAAGAGATAAGGAAAGCAAAAAGAAACTATGAAGTTCGCATAGCAGGGCAAGCAAAGACAAATCCTAAAGGGTTTTTTCAGTTATATCGTACTAAGACTAGGGAAAGGATAGGTCCATTAAAAACTGAGACAGGTCAAATAACAGATAGTGATGAAGAGATGAGTAGTATTTTTAATAAATATTTTGTATCTGTATTTACTAAAGAGGAACTTAACAATATGCCTCCAGCCGAACAAGTCTATGTGGGTGGGGACGAGGACAGGTTGACGAGTTTAGCAGTTACCAGGGAGGATGTTCTTAAACAAATAGTAAAACTCAAACCAAACAAATCCCCAGGGCCGGATGAAGTGTTTGCCAGGGTGCTTAAAGAATGCAAAGAGGAGCTTTGTGACCCACTGTCAACCATATTTAATAAATCAATAGAGTCAGGCAGAGTGCCAGAGTTTTGGAAAGTTGCTAATGTGATACCAGTTTTTAAGAAAGGAGATAGATCACTTGCGTCTAACTATCGACCAATTAGCCTAACGTCGATTGTGGGAAAGTTACTCGAATCTATAATAGCAAATAAAATTCGTCTTCATCTTGAAAAACATAAATTAATAATTGAGTCGCAACATGGTTTTATAAATGGCCGTTCATGTTTAACAAATTTGTTATCTTTTTATTCTAGCATTGTTGAGGCAGTTGATAGTGGTAAGGATTGCGATGTTGTATACCTTGACTTTAGCAAAGCTTTTGATACAGTGCCACATGAAAGACTGATTAAAAAAATAGAGTCTCATGGTATTGGGGGTGCTATATTAAGCTGGATTAGGGCATGGCTATACCAAAGGAAACAGAGAGTTAGTATAAATGGAATCAAGTCAGAGTGGGAAAATGTTGTAAGTGGAGTGCCTCAAGGCTCTGTCCTGGGACCTCTGTTGTTTATAATATATATAAATGATTTAGATTCAGGTTTGAGTAGCAACATTTGCAAATTTGCCGATGATACGAAAATCGGTAGGGAAATTAATTCGGAGGAGGACTCACTATCACTTCAAGTTGATCTAGATAGGGTTTTGAAATGGTCAAAGGATTGGCAGATGCAGTTTAATGCTGATAAATGTAAAGTTCTGAGGTTAGGTAATGATGATAGAGTTACAAGATACGAGCTAGATGGTGTTGTGATTGCGAAGTCGGATTGCGAAAGGGATCTGGGAGTTATGATTAGTAAGAATTTAAAACAAAAGGATCAATGCATAAATGTTCGTAATAAGGCAAATCGGACACTTGGATTTATTAATCGCAGCGTTAGTAACAAGACACCTGGTGTGGTTCTCAAGCTATATCTTGCTCTAGTTAGGCCCCATTTAGATTATGCAGTTCAGTTTTGGTCGCCATATTATAGAATGGATATAAATTCACTTGAACGTGTCCAGCGTAGGATGACTAAGTTAATTCCCCAAATTAGAAATCTTTCATATGAAGAAAGATTAACAAAGCTTAAGTTGCATTCACTGGAAAGGCGAAGAGTTAGGGGTGACATGATAGAGGTTTACAAGTGGATGAATGGACATAACCGGGGGGATATTAATAGGGTATTAAAAGTATCAACACAGGACAGAACACGAAACAATGGATATAAATTGGATAAGTTTAGATTTAGGAAAGACTTGGGTAAATACTGGTTCGGTAACAGGGTTGTTGATTTGTGGAACCAATTGCCGCGTAACATTGTGGAGGTGGGGTCCCTCGATTGTTTCAAGCACGGGTTGGACAAGTATATGAGTGGGATTGGGTGGTTATAGAATAGGAGCTGCCTCGTATGGGCCAATAGGCCTTCTGCAGTTACCTTTGTTCTTAGGACTGGCATTACAGTTTAGCGTTTTATATATGTATAATACACATGAGAGAATGTGCAGTGACTTAATGTCTAACATATTCAGAGATTTGAGTAGGGGTACCGAGTGATGTCTGGGGCCAGAGTTGGATATTGTCCTAATAGCAGCTTTGTGTTGAGCAATTAGAGGACGTAAGTGATTTTGGGTAGTAGAGCCCCAAGCACAAATACCATAGTTGAGATATGGATAGATAAGGGAGTAATAGAGAGTCACCAGGGCAGGGCGGGGTACATAATATCTGATCTTAGAAAGAATGCCAACAGTTTTTGAAACTTTTTTTGATATATTTAGAATGTGTCCCTGGAAATTCAGCTTGTGGTCAATGAGAATGCCAAGGAATTTGCCATCTAATTTGTTACAAATTTGGGTATTGTTTATTTTGAGATTTATTTGATTAGAGGATTTATTGCCAAACAGAATATAGAAAGTTTTGTCAATGTTAAGGGTGAGTTTGTTGGCAATTAGCCACAGATGGACTTTATTTAGCTCAGTATTTACTGTGGCATTTAGAGCAAGCAACTAACATGCTTAAAAGTAATTAGAACTAGAGACTGCTGTGGGGAGTATATCTTCGCCAGCTTCAAAGTCAAGGGTGCCGAGTCTGCCCTGTCTGTGGGTGCAGTCTATAGAATTCCTAACACTGATGTGTCCGAATACAACTCAAACCTTAGAAATCTAATACTCGATAACAGACTGAACAAAAACCATCTAATTATCGCAGGGGACTTTAATATTGACCTCTGCGAGCCTGAACACCCTACTGCTGTTAGCTTCCTCAACTGTATGAATTCCTGCTTCCTCATACCCTTAATCACTAGACCTTCTAGAATCACTGATAGTACTGCCACGACTCTAGATCACATCTGGACCAACATAACCTCTCCGCTTACTTCAGGTATAATCACCGATAGCACTACAGACCACTACCCCACATTTCTCTTGACTAACATTAACAAACCACCTCTAGAGACAAGGGAGTTAAGTTTTAGGCTGCACAATGAAACTGCTATAGACAATTTTATAACTGCTGCTGATAATGTCAACTGGGAGTCCGAGTTAGGTAACATAGGGGATATCAACCTAACATAAGAACATAAGAACAAAGGAAACTGCAGAAGGCCTATTGGCCCATACGAGGCAGCTCCTATTCTATAACCACCCAATCCCACTCATATACTTGTCCAACCCGCGCTTGAAACAATCGAGGGACCCCACCTCCACCACGTTACGCGGCAATTAATATAATAATAATAATAATAATTAATAATAATAATAATAATAATAATTTTTATTTAGGCAAAGGTACATACATAAAGAGATTTTACAAAGTTTGTTGGCTTTATAGATAGAGCTAGTACATACAATGCCTAAAGCCACTATTACGCAAAGCGTTTCGGGCAGGAAAAAACACTACTGACTAAAGCTTAAAACTAATGGGTAAAAAGAAAAAAATGCGTTGAGTACAAATAAAAATAGAGGTAAAAGAGGGGGGGGAACATTGTTGAAAAAACAGCACAAATACAATTATAAATTATTACAGAAAATTACATTAAAACAGCGTTGATTTGTAAAACAAAAAAAAAACAAAACACATACATGGGTTGACAATAGAAGGGTAAGGTAGGTTACATGGAATTTATTAGGTATAGCTTCGTTTTTAACTTAAACTGGTTGAGAGAGGTACTGTCTTTAACATGGTTGGGAAGGTCATTCCACATCCTGGGCCCCTTGATTTGTAGAGCATTTCTGGTTTGATTAAGTCGTACTCTAGGAATATCAAAACTGTATTTATTTCTGGTGTGGTGCTCATGGGTTCTGTTACAACCTTCTATGAAGCTTTTGAGATCAGGATTGGCATTACAATTTAGCGATTTGTATATGTATAATACACATGAGTGAATGTGCAGTGACTTAATGTCTAACATATTCAGAGATTTGAGTAGGGGTACCGAGTGATGTCTGGGGCCAGAGTTGGATATTGTCCTAATAGCAGCTTTGTGTTGAGTAATTAGAGGACGTAAGTGATTTTGGGTAGTAGAGCCCCAAGCACAAATACCATAGTTGAGATATGGATAGATAAGGGAGTAATAGAGAGTCACCAGGGCAGGGCGTGGTACATAATATCTGATCTTAGAAAGAATGCCCACAGTTTTTGAAACTTTTTTTGATATGTTTAGAATGTGTCCCTGGAAATTCAGCTTGTGGTCAATGAGAATGCCAAGGAATTTGCCATCTAATTTGTTACAAATTTGGGTATTGTTTATTTTGAGATTTATTTGATTAGAGGATTTATTGCCAAACAGAATATAGAAAGTTTTGTCAATGTTAAGGGTGAGTTTGTTGGCAGTTAGCCACAGATGGACTTTATTTAGCTCAGTATTTACTGTGGCATTTAGAGCAAGGGGATCAGGACTGGAGTAAATGAAGGTTGTGTCGTCAGCAAATAGGATTGGTTTGAGGTGTTGGGAGGCATTTGGAAGGTCATTAATGTAGATGAGAAAGAGGAGAGGGCCAAGTATGCTGCCCTGGGGAACACCAATGTTGATGGGTAGGGTGGGCGAAATTGTATTATTCACAGAAACACATTGGAGCCTGTCAGTAAGGTAGGATTTGAGGTATTGTAGGGAGTGTCCTCTGACACCATAATGATGTAATTTAAGAAGAAGGTTTTGGTGGTTGACAGTATCGAAAGCTTTACGCAGGTCCACAAATAACCCAACAGGGAACTCATTTTTATCAAGAGCTGTATGAATCGAGTTAAGCATACTAATAAGTGCATCGTTAGTGCTTTTTTTGGGCCTGAAGCCATATTGGCAAGGGCTAAGTATATTGAGTTTGGCTAGATATGAGTAAAGCTGCTTATAGATTAGTTTTTCAAAAATTTTTGACAAGTTTGGCAGGATTGATATAGGTCTGTAGTTGTTAACATCTGTGAGATCACCACATTTGTGGACAGGCGTTACTCTCGCTTTTTTTAGAATATCTGGAAAGGTTTGGAGTTCAAGTGACTTGTTGAAGAGCAAAGCAATAGCAGGGGCTAAAGATCTGGAGGCTTTTTTGTAGATTAAAGTTGGTATCTCCTCAAGGGCACCAGACTTGGTTTTAAGGGATTGGTTCCACAAATCAACAACCCTGTTACTGAACCAGTATTTACCCAAGTCTTTCCTAAATCTAAACTTATCCAATTTATACCCACTGTTTCGTGTTCTGTCTTGTGTTGATATTTTTAATACCCTATTAATATCCCCCTGTTATGTCCATTCATCCACTTGTAAACCTCTATCATGTCACCCCTAACTCTTCGCCTTTCCAGTGAATGCAGCTTAAGCTTTGTTAATCTTTCTTCATATGAAAGATTTCTAATTTGGGGAATTAACTTAGTCATCCTACGCTGGACACGTTCAAGTGAATTTATATCCATTCTATAATACGGCGACCAAGTGGGAAAGTTACTCGAATCTATAATAGCAAATAAAATTCGTCTTCATCTTGAAAAACATAAATTAATAATTGAGTCTCAACATGGTTTTATAAATGGCCGTTCATGTTTAACAAATTTGTTATCTTTTTATTCTAGCATTGTTGAGGCAGTTGATAGTGGTAAGGATTGCGATGTTGTATACCTTGACTTTAGCAAAGCTTTTGATACAGTGCCACATGAAAGACTGATTAAAAAGATAGAGTCTCATGGTATTGGGGGTGCTATATTAAGCTGGATTAGGGCATGGCTATACCAAAGGAAACAGAGAGTTAGTATAAATGGAATCAAGTCAGAGTGGGAAAATGTTGTAAGTGGAGTGCCTCAAGGCTCTGTCCTGGGACCTCTGTTGTTTATAATATATATAAATGATTTAGATTCAGGTTTGAGTAGCAACATTTGCAAATTTGCCGATGATACGAAAATCGGTAGGGAAATTAATTCGGAGGAGGACTCACTATCACTTCAAGTTGATCTAGATAGGGTTTTGAAATGGTCAAAGGATTGGCAGATGCAGTTTAATGCTGATAAATGTAAAGTTCTGAGGTTAGGTAATGATGATAGAGTTACAAGATACGAGCTAGATGGTGTTGTGATTGCGAAGTCGGATTGCGAAAGGGATCTGGGAGTTATGATTAGTAAGAATTTAAAACAAAAGGATCAATGCATAAATGTTCGTAATAAGGCAAATCGGACACTTGGATTTATTAATCGCAGCGTTAGTAACAAGACACCTGGTGTGGTTCTCAAGCTATATCTTGCTCTAGTTAGGCCCCATTTAGATTATGCAGTTCAGTTTTGGTCGCCATATTATAGAATGGATATAAATTCACTTGAACATGTCCAGCGTAGGATGACTAAGTTAATTCCCCAAATTAGAAATCTTTCATATGAAGAAAGATTAACAAAGCTTAAGTTGCATTCACTGGAAAGGCGAAGAGTTAGGGGCGACATGATAGAGGTTTACAAGTGGGTGAATGGACATAACAAGGGGGATATTAATAGGGTATTAAAAGTATCAACACAGGACAGAACACGAAACAATGGGTATAAATTGGATAAGTTTAGATTTAGGAAAGACTTGGGTAAATACTGGTTCAGTAACAGGGTTGTTGATTTGTGGAACCAATTGCCGCGTAACGTGGTGGAGGTGGGGTCCCTCGATTGTTTCAAGCGCGGATTGGACAAGTATATGAGTGGGATTGGGTGGTTATAGAATAGGAGCTGCCTCGAATGGGCCAATAGGCCTTCTGCAGTTACCTTTGTTCTTATGACCAAAACTGAACTGCATAATCTATATGGGGCCTAACCAGAGCAAGATATAGCTTAAGAACCACACCAGGTGTCTTGTTACTAACGCTTCGATTAATAAATCCCAGTGTCCTATTCGCCTTATTACGAACATTCATGCAGTCATTCATGTGACTCCAGGTGAAGTCACAGTGAGAGGTTGTGTTAACCGGAGCTCCTGAGTGTTGTTATATTATCATTGCAATATGGAAGTTGTAGTTAAGGACCTGGTGACTCTAGTGGGAGCCCTGAGGACAGAGTTGGACTTTCTGCGGGAGGAGGTGCGTCAGCTGAAAGAACAACGAGAAGTAACGAAGGAGGAGACCAGCAGTAAAGGGACCTCGTCTTGGAGAGTTGTGAAAGACAGGGGCCTTAAGAAGACCTTGATAAAGCCGCCTTCAAACGCCATAGCAACTTCTAATTCATTTGACGTTTTGGAGGACGAGTGCTGTGGAGAGACTGTGGATCGCGCAAAAGGGAAAGCAACGAAGAGAAAGGAAGCGCAGGCCCCTCAGAAAGTAAAGGAAGTACCTAAGCAAACATTAGTTGTGGGAGATTCCCAGATAAGGTATTTGGATAGAACGTTTTGTGCTAGAGATAGGGGGAACAGGTTAAGGGTTTGCTATCCCGGAGCTGGCATTGGTGATATTATAAACAACATGAATGATATTATGGCTGGTAATGGGAACAATCCCATTATTTGCATTAGCGTGGGAGGAAATGATGTTGGTCGAGTTAGGAGTGAGGAACTGATTCAGAGGTATAAAACAGCCATAGAGTTAGTTAGGAGCAAGGGAGGAATCCCGATCATATGTGGCATTCTTCCAAGAAAGGGAGTGGGAAATGAATGGATATCGAGGGCACTTGGTGTCAATTGCCGGCTGGAAAGATATTGCAAATCAAATGCAATATCTTTCATAGACAACTGGGAACACTTCTATGGAAGAAATGAAATGTATGCTCATGATGGGGTGCATCTATCGAGAGCTGGGGTTGTTGCTGTTGCGAACTCGTTGGAAGAAGTGGTTAGAGGTGTTTGTTTGGGTTTAAACTGTTAGTAGATAGAGGTATGGGAATTGATTTGGAGGAAGGAGGTAATAAAAGTATGTGTTTGTGGGAGAAAGGAATTGGCAAAACGATCAGGGAAAGAGAAGGTCCGCAAAATAACAATTCACTTAGGGTATATTACACTAACAGTAGAAGTCTAAGAAATAAAATTAACGAATTAAATGCTCTTGTCTGCACAGAAAAAATAGATATTATTGCACTTACCGAAACGTGGATGAATGTAGAAAATAGAGAACTATTAGCTGAATATCAAATATATGGATTTAAACTATTTCACACAGATAGATATATTAGACGAGGAGGTGGAGTAGCCATATATGTTAGGGACAATTTGAAATGTAGTCTCAAAGAGGGAATCAAAACTGAGCCACACACAGAAACTATTTGGATTGAATTAAACGAAAAAGCTAATAATATTATAATAGGAGTAATATATAGGCCACCAAATTTAGACAGAATGGAAGCAAAGCATCTATGGGATGAAATATCTAGAGCATCTAGATCTAACAGTATTTATGTCATGGGTGACTTTAATTTTAGCGGAATAAACTGGTTGAACAAAACAGGGAATAGTGAAGCAGAAGATTTTCTAGAATTAATTGACGATTGCTTTCTTACGCAACACATTAAGGAACCAACACGGGAAAATAATATTTTAGATTTAGTGTTAACTAACAGGGAAACGCAAATTAATGACATCGAAATAGGGAGTGAGCTAGGGAGCAGTGATCACAAAGAAATCAGATTTAGCATAGAATGGAATAGACCAGTAGGAGAAAATTCTGTTAAAGTGCCAGATTTTCGAATAGCTGATTTTAATAGCCTAAGAAATTTTTTGGGTCAAATTGATTGGAAAGTCTTGGGTATGGGGTGTGGGCCGGTCTTGGAGCGAGACATGAACCCAGCGATAGGTGACTTAAATGGGGATTTCGATGTGGATTCAATATATAACTTATTTAAGAATATTCTAAACAAAGCACAGGAACGTAGTATACCATACAAATTGAATAGATCGAATACTAATGACCCAAAGTGGATAACAAAGAATTTGAAGAACCTTATAGGTAAAAAGAGAGCTTGGTACAAAAGGATTAAAAATGGGGAGGTCACTTTAGAACAGGAATTCGTACAACTGGTTAGAAATGTTAAAAAAGAGATAAGGAAAGCAAAAAGAAACTATGAAGTTCGCATAGCAGGGCAAGCAAAGACAAATCCTAAAGGGTTTTTTCAGTTATATCGTACTAAGACTAGGGAAAGGATAGGTCCATTAAAAACTGAGACAGGTCAAATAACAGATAGTGATGAAGAGATGAGTAGTATTTTTAATAAATATTTTGTATCTGTATTTACTAAAGAGGAACTTAACAATATGCCTTCAGCCGAACAAGTCTATGTGGGTGGGGACGAGGACAGGTTGACGAGTTTAGCAGTTACCAGGGAGGATGTTCTTAAACAAATAGTAAAACTCAAACCAAACAAATCCCCAGGGCCGGATGAAGTGTTTGCCAGGGTGCTTAAAGAATGCAAAGAGGAGCTTTGTGACCCACTGTCAACCATATTTAATAAATCAATAGAGTCAGGCAGAGTGCCAGAGTTTTGGAAAGTTGCTAATGTGATACCAGTTTTTAAGAAAGGAGATAGATCACTTGCGTCTAACTATCGACCAATTAGCCTAACGTCTATTGTGGGAAAGTTACTCGAATCTATAATAGCAAATAAAATTCGTCTTCATCTTGAAAAACATAAATTAATAATTGAGTCGCAACATGGTTTTATAAATGGCCGTTCATGTTTAACAAATTTGTTATCTTTTTATTCTAGCATTGTTGAGGCAGTTGATAGTGGTAAGGATTGCGATGTTGTATACCTTGACTTTAGCAAAGCTTTTGATACAGTTCCACATGAAAGACTGATTAAAAAGATAGAGTCTCATGGTATTGGGGGTGCTATATTAAGCTGGATTAGGGCATGGCTATACCAAAGGAAACAGAGAGTTAGTATAAATGGAATCAAGTCAGAGTGGGAAAATGTTGTAAGTGGAGTGCCTCAAGGCTCTGTCCTGGGACCTCTGTTGTTTATAATATATATAAATGATTTAGATTCAGGTTTGAGTAGCAACATTTGCAAATTTGCCGATGATACGAAAATCGGTAGGGAAATTAATTCGGAGGAGGACTCACTATCACTTCAAGTTGATCTAGATAGGGTTTTGAAATGGTCAAAGGATTGGCAGATGCAGTTTAATGCTGATAAATGTAAAGTTCTGAGGTTAGGTAATGATGATAGAGTTACAAGATACGAGCTAGATGGTGTTGTGATTGCAAAGTCGGATTGCGAAAGGGATCTGGGAGTTATGATTAGTAAGAATTTAAAACAAAAGGATCAATGCATAAATGTTCGTAATAAGGCAAATCGGACACTTGGATTTATTAATCGCAGCGTTAGTAACAAGACACCTGGTGTGGTTCTCAAGCTATATCTTGCTCTAGTTAGGCCCCATTTAGATTATGCAGTTCAGTTTTGGTCGCCATATTATAGAATGGATATAAATTCACTTGAACGTGTCCAGCGTAGGATGACTAAGTTAATTCCCCAAATTAGAAATCTTTCATATGAAGAAAGATTAACAAAGCTTAAGTTGCATTCACTGGAAAGGCGAAGAGTTAGGGGTGACATGATAGAGGTTTACAAGTGGATGAATGGACATAACCGGGGGGATATTAATAGGGTATTAAAAGTATCAACACAGGACAGAACACGAAACAATGGATATAAATTGGATAAGTTTAGATTTAGGAAAGACTTGGGTAAATACTGGTTCAGTAACAGGGTTGTTGATTTGTGGAACCAATTGCCGCGTAACATTGTGGAGGTGGGGTCCCTCGATTGTTTCAAGCACGGGTTGGACAAGTATATGAGTGGGATTGGGTGGTTATAGAATAGGAGCTGCCTCGTATGGGCCAATAGGCCTTCTGCAGTTACCTTTGTTCTTATGTTCTTATGTTCTTATGCATTGATCCTTTTGTTTTAAATTCTTACTAATCATAACTCCCAGATCCCTTTCGCAATCCGACTTCGCAATCTCAACACCATCTAGCTCGTATCTTGTAACTCTATCATCATTACCTAGCCTCAGAACTTTACATTTATCAGCATTAAACTGCATTTGCCAATCATTTGACCATTTCAAAACCCTATCTAGATCAACTTGAAGTGATAGTGAGTCTTCCCCCGAATTAATTTCCCTACCGATTTTCGTATCATCGGCAAATTTGCAAATGTTGCTACTCAAACCTGAATCTAAATCATTTATATATATTATAAACAACAGAGGTCCCAGGACAGAGCCCTGAGGTACTCCACTAACAACATTATCCCACTCTGACTTAACCCCATTTATACTAACTCTCTGTTTCCTTTGGAATAGCCATGCCCTAATCCAAGTTAATATAGCACCCCCAATACCATGAGACTCTATTTTTTTAATTAGCCTTTCATGTGGCACTGTATCAAAAGCTTTGCTAAAGTCAAGGTACACAACATCACAATCCTTACCACTATCAACTGCCTCAACTATGCTGCAATAAAAAGTTAAAAAGTTAGCAAATATGTTAAACATGAACGGCCATTTGTAAAACCATGTTGCGACTCATTTATTAATTTATGTTTTTCAAGATGGAGACGAATTGTATTTGCAATTATTGATTCAAGTAACTTTCCCACAATAGACGTTAGGCTAATTGGCCGATAGTTTGACGCAAGTGATCTATCTCCTTTCTTAAAAATTGGTACCACATTAGCTACCTTCCATGACTCTGGCACTCTGCCTGACTCTATTGATTTATTAAATATGGTAGACAGTGGCTCGGAAAGCTCCTCTTTGCATTCTTTAAGCACCCTGGCAAACACTTCATCCGGCCCTGGGGATTTGTTTGGTTTTAGTTTTTCTAATTGTTTAATTACATCCTCCCTGGTAACTGCTAAACTAGTCAACCTGTCCTCATCCCCACCCACATAGACTTGTTCGCCTGAAGGCATATTGTTAAGTTCTTCTTTAGTAAATACAGATATAAAATATTTGTTAAAAATACTACTCATCTCCTTGTCATTATCCGTTATTTGACCTGTCTCAGATTTTAATGGACCTATCCTTTCCCTAGTCTTAGTTCGATATAACTGAAAAAACCCTTTAGGATTTGACTTTGCTTGCCCTGCTATGCGAACTTCATAGTTTCTTTTTGCTTTCCTAATCTCTTTTTTAACATTTCTAACCAGTTGTATGAATTCCTGTTCTAACCTGACTTCCCCATTCTTAATCCTTTTGTACCAAGCTCTCTTTTTACCTATAAGGTTCTTTAAATTATTTGTTATCCACTTTGGGTCATTAGTATTCGATCTATTCAATTTGTATGGTATACTACGTTCCTGTGCTTTGTTTAGAATAAGAACATAAGAACATAAGAACAAAGGTAACTGCAGAAGGCCTGTTGGCCCATACGAGGCAGCTCCTATTTATAACCACCCAATCCCACTCATATACTTGTCCAACCCGCGCTTGAAACAATCGAGGGACCCCACCTCCACAATGTTACGCGGCAATTGGTTCCACAAATCAACAACCCTGTTACTGAACCAGTATTTACCCAAGTCTTTCCTAAATCTAAACTTATCCAATTTATACCCATTGTTTCGTGTTCTGTCTTGTGTTGATACTTTTAATACCCTATTAATATCCCCTTTGTTATGTCCATTCACCCACTTGTAAACCTCTATCATGTCACCCCTAACTCTTCGCCTTTCCAGTGAATGCAATTTAAGCTTTGTTAATCTTTCTTCATATGAAAGATTTCTAATTTGGGGAATTAACTTAGTCATCCTACGCTGGACACGTTCAAGTGAATTTATATCCATTCTATAATATGGCGACCAAAACTGAACTGCAAAATCTAAATGGGGCCTAACTAGAGCAAGATATAGCTTGAGAACCACACCAGGTGTCTTGTTACTAACGCTGCGATTAATAAATCCAAGTGTCCGATTTGCCTTATTACGAACATTTATGCATTGATCCTTTTGTTTTAAATTCTTACTAATCATAACTCCCAGATCCCTTTCGCAATCCGACTTCGCAATCTCAACACCATCTAGCTCGTATCTTGTAACTCTATCATCTAATATATCTATCTGTGTGAAATAGTTTAAATCCATTTATCTGATATTCAGCTAATAGTTCTCTATTTTCTACATTCATCCACGTTTCGGTAAGTGCAATAATATCTATTTTTTCTGTGCAGACAAGAGCATTTAATTCATTGATTTTATTTCTTAGACTTTTACTGTTAGTGTAATATAGCCTAAGTGAATTGTTATTTTGAGGCCCTTTTCTTTCCCTGATCATTTTGCCAATTCTTTTCTCCCACAAACACATACTTTTATTACCTCCTTCCTCCAAATCAATTCCCATACCACTATCTACTAACAGTTTAAACCCAAACAAACACCTCTAACCACTGGTTTCAACGAGTTCGCAACAACAACAACCCCAGCCCTCGATAGATGCACCCCATCACGAGCATTCATTTCATTTCTTCCATAGAAGCGTTCTCAGTTGTCTATGAAAGATATTGCATTTGATTTGCAATATCTTTCCAGCCGGCAATTGACACCAAGTGCCCTCGACATCCATTCATTTCCCACTCCCTTTCTTGGAAGAATGCCACATATGATCGGGATTCCTCCCTTGCTCCTAACTAATTCAATGGCTGTCCTAAATCTCTGTATTAGTTCCTCCTAACTCGCCCAACATCATTACCCCCTGCACTAATACAAATAATGGGTTTGTTCCCATTTCCCGTCATAATATCATTCATGTTTTCAACAATATCACCAATTCCAGCTCCCGGATAGCAAACCCTTAATCTGTTCCCCCTATCTCTGGCACAAAACGTTCTGTCTAAATACCTCACCTGGGAATCTCTCACAACCAAAATTCGCTTCGGTACCGCCTTAACTTTCTGAGCGGCCTGAGGGGCCTGCGCTCCGCCGTTCCTCGCTGCAGGCGCACTACAGCACTCGTCCTCCAACACGGCAAATGAATTTGCCGTCCTTAGGGCGTCTGTAGGCGGCCTTGTCAAGGTCTTCTTAAGAATGTTCTTAATGTTCTACCAACAAATAGTAGAACCAACTAGGAAGGAGAACACGCTGGACCTCATTTTCACTAATAATGATGAATTGATCAGGAACATAATGAATACAAATACCTGTTACTCAGATCACAACTTAATTGAAGTTATGACAACCATGGGGAGTAGACCTTCAAAACCAGTCCAGATTCCCGGTGGAGGAGATTTCAGCAAATTCAACTTCAATAATAAACAGATAAACTGGGAGCGAATAAACCAGGACTTCACAGAAATAAACTGGGAAGAACAGCTAGGAAATGCAAACCTGAACCAGTGCCTGGAAAAAATAAGCTCAGTAGCACTAGAAATATGTTCAAACCGCATACCTCTAAGAAAAAAGAGGAAGAGATGCAGATTGGAACGGGAACGTCGTTCCCTATATAGGCGAAGAAAACGAATCGCGGAACACACCATTTGGTCACCACTTGGTCCGGGAGACATCTCCCGTCACGCAGGGTGCAGTTGCGCCTCCACAGATCTCCAGTATCATCTTTTGATACTGGTAATGGCTCGAAAGGGCCACCACTTACGGGCTATTCATGCCCGTGCCACCTCTTGGGTGGCTTAATCTTCATCAATCAATCAATCAATCGCGGAACAACTTGAGAGTCGCACCCTATCTCAAGAACGGCGAAGAAGGTTAGATAGAGAAATAGAAACAATTGAACGGAAGCTACAAGAATCATACAGAACCCAGGAGAGGCAAAGAGAGCAAAAGGCCATCAGTGAAATAGAAAGAAATCCGAAATATTTTTTCTCCTTTGCAAAATCAAGATAAAAAACCACATCTAGTATCGGGCCCCTGCGAAAGGGAGATGGAACTTTCACCGATGATAACAAAGAAATGAGCGAGCTACTGAGGACACAGTACGACTCTGTTTTCAGCGAGCCATTAAACACACTAAAGATTGATAACCCAAATGAATTTTTCATGGATATGATACCAAAATCAAATCATATATCAGACGTCACCCTATCCCCACTGGATTTTGAAGAAGCCATAAACAGTATGCCTATGCACTCTGCACCAGGCCCGGATTCTTGGAACTCCATATTTATAAAGAACTGTAAAAAACCACTATCGCAGGCCCTCCACATTCTGTGGAGACAAAGCCTAGATACTGGCGTTATTCCTGATATACTAAAAACAGCAGAGATAGCACCACTTCATAAAGGAGGAAATAAGGCAGAGGCAAAAAATTACAGACCGATAGCGCTAACATCGCACATCATAAAAATTTTTGAGAGAGTGCTAAGAAGTAAAATCACAAAATACATGGAATCACAGCAACTCCATAACCCCGGACAACATGGTTTCAGAACAGGGCGCTCTTGCCTGTCGCAGTTGCTGGACCACTATGATATGGCATTAGATGCTATGGAAGACAAACATAACGCGGATGTAATTTACACAGATTTCGCAAAAGCTTTTGATAAATGTGACCATGGTGTTATTGCACATAAAATGCGTTCAAAAGGAATTACCGGAAAAATAGGCAGATGGATCTACAATTTCCTAACCAACAGAACCCAATGTGTAATAGTCAACAAAATAAAATCCAGCCCATCAACCGTGAAGAGCTCAGTCCCCCAGGGTACTGTGCTTGCTCCAGTACTTTTTCTCATCCTCATTTCGGACATAGACAAGAACACAACCTATAGCACTGTATCATCCTTTGCAGATGACACTAGGATCTTCATGAGAGTAGGCAACATAGAGGACACGGCGAACCTCCAGTCAGATGTAGATCAGGTCTTTCTATGGGCTACAGAAAATAATATGGTGTTTAACGAAGATAAGTTCCAGCTCATGCGCTATGGAAAAAATGAAAATATAAAAACGGAAACCACGTACAAAACTCAGGCAAATCATAACATAGAACGAAAAGGCAATGTAAAGGATCTGGGTGTACTCATGTCGGAAGACCTTACCTTTAAAGAACACAATAAAGTAGCCGTCACAACTGCAAAAAAAATGACAGGTTGGATAACAAGAACTTTTCACACTAGAGATGCTATACCGATGATGATACTTTTCAAAACGCTTGTGCTCTCTAGAGTGGAGTACTGTTGCACAATGACAGCCCGTTTCAAAGCTGGAGAAATTGCTGACCTGGAGAGCGTGCAGAGATCCTTTACTGCTAGAATCCACTCAGTAAAACATCTAAACTATTGGGACCGACTAAAGAGCCTAAAACTGTACTCCCTTGAGCGCAGGCGGGAGAGGTACATAATAATTTACACGTGGAAAATATTAGAGGGGCTGGTCCCAAACCTGCACACAGAAATAACATCACATGAGACCAGAAGACATGGCAGGATGTGCAGAATACCCCCGTTGAAAAACAGAGGTGCAACTGGTACTCTGAGAGAGAACTCTATCAACATCAGAGGTCCGAGACTGTTCAACACGCTTCCACTACACATAAGGGGCATAACTGGCCGACCCCTCACAGTGTTCAAGAGAGAACTGGATAAGCACCTCCAAAGGATACCTGATCAACCAGGCTGTGACTCGTACGTCAGGCTGTGAGCAGCCGCGTCCAACAGCCTGGTTGATCAGTCCGGCAACCAGGAGGCCTGGTCGACGACCGGGCCGCGGGGACGCTAAGCCCCGGAAGCACCTCAAGGTAACCTCAAGGTAAGACCCCTGTCTTTCACTACTCTCCACGATGAGGTCTCGTCAACACTGGTCTCCTCCTTCGTTTCCTCTCGAAGTCTCAGCCGTCGTACCTCCTTCCTCAGAGAATACATCTCTGCTCTCAGAGCTCCAACCAAACTCACCAAATCATTTACTAATCCTTCCATTATTGCAATAATAATGATATAGCTGAAGAACCACACCAGGTGTCTTGTTACTAACGCTTCGATTAATAAATCCCAGTGTCCTATTTGCCTTATTACGAACATTCATGTATTGATCCTTTTGTTTTAAATTCTTACTTATCATAACTCCCAGATCCCTTTCGCAATTCGACTTAGCAATCTCAACACCATCTAGCTCGTATCTTGTAACTCTATCATCATTACCTAGCCTCAAAACTTTACATTTATCAGCATTAAACTGCATCTGCCAATCCTTTGGTTTTGACCATTTCAAAACCCTATTTAGATCAACTTGAAGTGATAGTGAGTCTTCTTCCGTGATAATTTCCCTGCCGATTTTTGTATCATCGGCAAATTTGCAAATGTTGCTACTCATACCTGAATCTAAATCATTGATATATATTATAAACAACAGAGGTCCCAAGACAGAGCCCTGAGGCACTCCTCTTACAACATTTTCCCACTCTGACTTAACCCCATTTATACTAACTCTCTGTTTCCTTTGGAATAGCCATGCCCTAATCCAACTTAATATAGCACCCCCAATACCATGAGCCTCTATTTTTTTAATCAGTGTTTCATGTGGCACTGTATCAAAAGCTTTGCTAAAGTCAAGGTACACAACATCACAATCCTTACCACTATCAACTGCCGCAACTATGCTGGAATAAAAAGATAGCGAATTTGTTAAACATGAACGGCCATTTGTAAAACCATGTTGCGACTCATTTATTAATTTGTGTTTTTCAAGATGAAGACGAATTTTATTTGCAATTATCGATTCAAGTAACTTTCCCACAATAGACGTTAGGCTAACTGGTCGATAGTTTGACGCAAGTGATCTATTTCCTTTCCTAAAAATTGGTATCACATTAGCAACTTTCCATAACTCTGGCACTCTGCCTAACTCTATTGATTTATTAAATATGGTAGACAGTGGCTCGGAAAGCTCCTCTTTGCATTCTTTAAGCACCCTGGCAAACACTTCATCCGGCCCTGGGGATTTGTTTGGTTTGAGTTTAACTATTTGTTTAATTACATCCTCCCTGGTAACTGCTAAACTCGTCAACCTGTCCTCGTCCCCACCCACATATACTTGTTCGGCTGAAGGCATATTGTTAAGTTCCTCTTTAGTAAATACAGATATAAAATATTTATTAAAAATACTACTCATCTCTTCATCATTATCTGTTATTTGACCTGTCTCAGTTTTTAATGGACCTATCCTTTCCGTAGTCTTTGTCCGGTATATCTGGAAAAACCCTTTAGGATTTGTCTTTGCTTGCTATGCGAACTTCATATTTTCTTTTTGCTTTCCTTATCTCTTTTTTAGTATTTCTAACCAGTTGTACGAATTCCTGTTCTAAACTGACTTCCCCATTCTTAATCCTTTTGTACAACGCTCTCTTTTTACCTATAAGGTTCTTCAGATCCTTTGTTATCCAATTTGGATCATTAGTATTCGATCTATTCAATTTATATGGTATACTACATTCCTGGGCTTCGCTTAGAATATTTTTAAATAGGTTATATTTTGAGTCCACATCGAAAACCCCTTTTACGTCACCTATCGCTGGGTTCACGTCTAGCTCCAAGACCGGCCCACCCCCCATACCCAAGACTTTCCAATCTATTTGACCCAATAAATTTCTTAGGTTATTGTAATTAGCTTTTCGAAAATCAGGTACAGTACTTTAACATAATTTTCTCCTACAGATCTATTCCATTCTATGCTAAATCTGATTTCTTTATGATCACTGTTCCCTAGCTCACTCCTTATTTCGATGTCATTAATTTGTGTTTCCCTGTTAGTTAACACTAAATCTAAAATATTGTTTTCCCGTGTTGGTTCCTTAATGTGTTGCATAAGAAAGCAATCGTCAATTAATTCTAGAAAATCTTCTGCTTCATTATTCCCTGTTTTGTTCAACCAGTTTATTCCACTAAAATTAAAGTCACCCATGACATAAATACTGTTAGATCTAGATGCTCTAGATATTTTATCCCATAGATGCTTTGCTTCCATTCTGTCTAAATTTGGTGGCCTATATATAACTCCTATTATAATATTATTTGCTTTTTCGTTTAATTCTATCCAAATAGTTTCTGTGTGTGGCTCAGTTTTGATTCCCTCTTTGAGACTACATTTCAAATTGTCCCTAACGTATATGGCTACTCTCCCTTCTCGTCTAATATATATATCTGTGTGAAATAGTTTAAATCCATTTATTTGATATTCAGCTAATAGTTCTCTATTTTCTACATTCATCCACGTTTCGGTAAGCGCGATAATATCTATTTTTTCTGTACAAACAAGAGCATTTAATTCGTTTATTTTATTTCTTAGACTTCTACTGTTAGTGTAATATACCCTAAGTGAATTGTTATTTTGAGGCCCTTCAATTTCCCTGATCATTTTGCCAATTCCTTTCTCCCCCAAACACATACTTATATTATCCCCTTCCTCCAAATCAATTCCCATACCACTATCTACTAACAGTTTAAACACAAACAAACACCTCTAACCACTGGTTCCAACGAGTTCGCAACAGCAACAACCCCAGCCCTCGATAGATGCACCCCATCCCGAGCATACATTTCATTTCTACCTTAGAAGTGTTCCCAGTTGTCTATAAAAGATATTGCATTAGATTTGCAATATCTTTCCAGCCTGCAATTGACACCAAGTGCCCTCGACATCCATTCATTTCCCACTCCCTTTCTTGGAAGAATGCCACATATGATCGGGATTCCTCCCTTGCTCCTAACTAATTCTATTGCTGTCTTGAATCTCTCTATTAGTTCCTCACTCCTAACTCGCCCAACATCATTACCCCCTGCAGGGGTATTGATGTTGGGGTAGCAGTGAAATCTTTTCTTCAAAAAACTCTTAGCCTTTATAACACCCACTGTCCTATGCTTACGAAACAAGTCACAACCAAAAGGCTTAACAATCCTTGGCTTACGAAGGGAATACTTAAATCCATTAATAAAAAACATGACCTTGAGAAGAAGTATAGGTTAGGAACCGTCTCCAAAGAATTCTCAAAGAATTACTCGTTATTGCTATCTAAAATAATTAGACGAGCCAAAACTAAATACTACGAAGATAAATTTACCCAAATAAAGAGCAACATTAAAAAAACTTGGAGCACAATTTCACAAATATTGGGATCAAAGAAGATTTTAAATAACAAACCAACACTCCTGTCCAATAACGATGGTCAGCTTTCAGCCTCTGATTCTGCTATTGAGTTCAATAGGTTCTTCTCTTCCATTGGGTCATCCCTTGCAAATGATATTCCATCTTCCAGTACTGATGTTAAGGACTATCTTACAGGTAACTATCCACAGTCTCTGTACCTAAAGCCTACTAATTCCATTGACGTCAATGAGATAATCATTTCCCTTA
Source organism: Procambarus clarkii (assembly GCF_040958095.1). Classification (NCBI taxonomy): domain Eukaryota; kingdom Metazoa; phylum Arthropoda; class Malacostraca; order Decapoda; family Cambaridae; genus Procambarus; species Procambarus clarkii. The sequence goes on along the minus strand of NC_091197.1, from coordinate 35,600,824 downwards.
AAACCAAGTCTAGTGCCCTCGAGGAGATACCAACTTTAATTTACAAAAAAGCCTCCAGATCTTTAACCCCTGCTATTGCATTGCTCTTCAACAAGTCACTTGAACTCCAAACCTTTCCAGATATTATAAAAAAAAAAGCGAGAGTAACGCCTGTCCACAAATGTGGTGATCTCACAGATGTTAACAACTACAGACCTATATCAGTCCTGCCTAACTTGTCAAAAATATTTGAAAAAATAATCTACACGAAGCTTTACTCTTATCTAGCCAAACACAATATGCTTAGCTTTTGTCAATATGGCTTCAGACCCAAAAAAAGCACTAACGATGCACTTATTAGTATGATTAACTTGATACATGCAGCTCTTGATAAAAATGAGTTCCCTATTGGGTTATTTGTGGACCTGCGTAAGGCTTTTGACACTGTCAACCACCAAAACCTTCTTCTTAAATTACATCATTATGGAGTCAGAGGACACTCCCTGCAATATCTCAAATCTTACCTTACTGACCGGCTCCAGTATGTTTCTGTGAATAATTCAATTTCTCCCACCCTACCCATCAACATCGGTGTTCCTCAGGGCAGCATACTTGGCCCTCTCCTGTTTCTCATCTACATTAATAACCTTCCAAATGCCTCCCAACACCTCAAACCAATTCTATTTGCTGACGACACAACCTTCATTTACTCCAGTCCTGACCCCCTTGCTCTAAATGCCACAGTAAATACTGAGCTAAATAAAGTTCATTTTTGGCTAACTGCCAACAAACTCATCCTTAACATTGACAAAACTTTCCATATTCTGTTTGGCAATAAATCCTCTAATCAAATAAATCTCAGAATAAACAATACCCAAATTTGTAACAAATTAGATGGCAAATTCCTTGGCGTTCTCATTGACCACAAGCTGAATTTCCAGGGATACATTCTAAATATATAAAATAAAGTTTCAAAAACAGTTGGCATTCTTTCTAAGATCAGATATTATGTACCTCGCCCTGCCCTGGTGACTCTCTATTACTCCTTCATCTATCCATATCTCAACTATGGTATTTGTGCTTGGGGCTCTACTACCCAAAATCACTTACGTCCTCTAATTACTCAACACAAAGCTGCTATTAGGACAATATCCAACTCTGGCCCCAGACATCACTCGGTACCCCTACTCAAATCTCTGAATATGTTAGACATTAAGTCACTGCACATTCTCTCATGTGTATTATACATATACAAAACGCTAAATTGTAATGCCAATCCTGACCTCAAAAGCTTCATAGAAGGTTGTAACAGAACCCATGAGCACCACACCAGAAATAAATACAGTTTTGATATTCCAAGAGTACGACTTAATCAAACTAGAAATGCTCTACAAATCAAGGGACCCAGAATGTAGAATGACCTTCCCAACCATGTTAAAGACTGTACCTCTCTCAACCAGTTTAAGATAAAAACGAAGCACTACCTAATAAATTCCCTGTAACCTACCTTACCCCTCTATTGTCAACCAATATCTGTTTTTTTTAAACGACGCTGTTTGTCGACCTAATTGTATTTGTGCTGCTTTTTCAGCCATGTTCCCCCCCTTTTTATCTCTTTTTTTTATTTGTTCTCAACACATTTTATTCTTTATGCTCAATTAGTATTAAGCTTTAGTCATTTAAGCTTTTCATGCCCGAAAAGCTTTGCGTAATAGTGGCTTTAGGCATTGTATGTACTAGCTCTATCTATAAATCCATCACTCTTTGTAAAATCTCTTGTATGTATGTACCTTACCTAAATAAACATTTATTTATTTATTTATTTATTTATAACTGAGGTGAGCTTCAGTGGTTATTACATAGGTGTTTCCCGCGTCACACTTCCTACCTATAATTTTACCATCTCGCACAAAACAATGTTTAATTGCAGGAGAATTTTTGTGGAATCCACGCAGTTTATGTGAGAGATTTTGTCTGAACCTGGTCAGATATTCATTCACATAAACAGTAGATTTACTAGAGACTGCAGCAGTGATAAGGTCTGACTTGCGGGAGCAGCTATCTAATTTCACGCGAATTTTCCTGTTATTTGTACCAGATGATTTGATACCCACTCTATATGCTGATGTAATGTCACTTTTTTGGATTGAATATCTTATCTTATCGTGCAATACCTTGATCACGATGGCAGCACAGTCTTCTCCGTCAGTTTCTTGGGGAAAATCACGTGAAGAGATAACGACAGACTCAAGTAGTTTATGTTGGTCTGTTTCGTCTTGGGTAACAGTGTGTTGCTGTTGTAGGTTGTTAAGATGGTTCTCAAACTTTTGTAACATTTCTTCCTGTTTTCTAGTGGTTTCAGCTGGTCTGGAGTTAGTAACTGTGTTCTTGAGAAAGCTTAATTCTTGTTCGAGGAGGTCGACTTTGGTAGATAGATCTTGATTATTCTTGAGTAAGGCTCCAGCTTCACCCTGCAAAGATAATAATGAACCTTGCAGGTTCATTATTAAGGCCAACTGCTCTTTGATTACTGACATTTGGTCTTCATGTACTTGGGTTAATAACTTAACACGAATGTTTGTTGTTGTTATAGATTCAGCTACTCGGAACAAGTTCCAAGTAGCACGGGCTATGGTGAGCCCGTAACTTACCTGGCACAGGAGCGGGGCAAGAAGCACGGGCTATGGTTAGCCTCGTGGACGGGAGATGTCTCCCGACTGCTTAACACGAAACAAACAAATTAATTAATCTGGGTTTGGGCCAATTAATCAATCATTAAACCCTTGGGGCTTACTCGCCAAATTACTTGGAAAAGGGGGGATGAATTTACGTTAAGTGTGGGAATTTGCAGAAACCAAGGGGATATATATATTTAACTGTAATTAACTTGAATGTAAGATATCTTAGCAAGCACTTTGATGATGTTAATGCCCTGATTCAAACAGTTGACAACAAATTCTCTTTTATTGTGTTTACTGAAACGTGGTTAAAAGAGGACACTTCTCAACTCTACAACATACCAAACTACTCAGCCATTCACAACTGTTGTCCTATACAAAGAGGTGGTGGTACTTCTCTTTACTACCACCATGAACTGACTTGCTTAAAAGTAATAAAATCTAGAGGCCCTTATGGAGAGTATATATTTGCCTGTTTCAGAGTCAAGGGGTAACGATGCTGTCTTGACTGTGGGAGCAGTCTACAGGGTTCCTAACACTGATGTGACTCAATTTAACTCAAACCTTAGAAATCTTTTACTAGAGAACCGACTGAACAAAAACCACTTAATTATTTCTCTGGACTTTTTAACGTCGACCTCTGCGAGCCTGATAACTCTCCTGCTGCTAGTTTCCTCAACTGTATGAATTCCTGCTTCCTCATACCCGTAATCACTAGACCTACTAGAATCACTGACAGTACTGCCACGACTCTAGATCACATCTGGACAAACATAACCTCTCCGCTTACTTCAGGTATAATCACCGATAGCACTACAGACCATTACCCCACATTTCTCCTAACCAACATTAAATAACCACCTCTAGAGGCAAGAGAGATAAGCTTTAGCTGCACAATGAAACTGCTATAGACAATTTTATAGCTGCTGCTGCTGCTAATGTCAACTGGGAGTCCGAATTAGGTAACATAGGGGACATCAACCTAGCAGTGCAATCATTTCTTCAAGAAACTCTCAGCCTTTATAACACCCACTGTCCTATGCTAACGAAACAAGTCACAACTAAAAGGCTAAACAATTCTTGGCTTACAAAGGGAATACATTAAGTACATTAACCTTAGTACATTAAGTCTTACCTTACTGACAGGCTCCAGTATGTTTCTGTGAATAATTCAATTTCTCTCACCCTACCCATCAACATTGGTGTTCCTCAGGGCAGCATACTTGGCCCTCTCCTCTTTCTCATCTACATTAATGACCTTCCAAATGCCTCCCAACACCTCAAACCAATTCTATTTGCTGACGACACAACCTTCATTTACTCCAGTCCTGACCCCCTTGCTCTAAATGCCACAGTAAATACTGAGCTAAATAAAGTCCATCTTTGGCTAACTGCTAACAAACTCACCCTTAACATTGACAAAACTTCCTATATTTTGATTGGCAATAAATCCTCAAATCAAATAAATTTCAGGATTAACAACACCCAAGTTTGTAACAAAGTAGATGACAAATTCCTTGGCGTTCTCATCGACCACAAGCTGAATTTCCAGGGACACATTCTAAATATATCAAAAAAAGTTAAAAAAAACTGCTGGCATTCTTTCTAAGATCAGATATTATGTACCCTGCCCTGCCCTGGTGACGCTCTATTATTCTCTCATCTATCCTTATCTCAACTATGGTATTTGTGCTTGGGGTTCTACTACCCAAAATCATTTATGTCCTTTAATTACTCAACACAAAGCTGCTATTACGACAATATCTCACTCTGGCCCCAGACATCACTCGGTACCCTTACTCAAATCTCTGAATATGTTAGATATTAAGCACATCCTCTCATGTGTATTTTATATATATATAAAACGCTGGACTGTAATGTTAGTCCTGACCTTAAAAGCTTCCTTGAAGGTTGTAACAGAACCCATGAGCACCACACCAGAAACAAATACCTATTTGATATTCCAAGAGTGCGCCTTAGGGGCCATGTCACCGAAAGTCCGATGAAAAATGGAATATTTACGAAAAATTACGAAAAATACTACAACGTTCTGGCAACACTGTGGTCCAAACCGTTTAATGATATCTTGAAAAATAACGTAATTAGAGTCAAATTTCCCGCTGCAACTTTCGTGAATCTGGTCCTCGCGCCGTGAGTACGCCGCGGGGTATTGTATCTTACGTTGTAGATGTCTTATTTTTCGTAATAGCGTTGAAAATATCATGTTATGCATAAAATGAATATAAACTAACCATATGGCAACACAACATATGGTCTGACATGAGGGTGGTGCAGTCAGTGACTGCGTGTCTCTCATGGAGAGAGGATGTATGCTGACGCGCTCACACAATATCTCCCAGAACATGCTATTTTTGGATTTTTAGCTATTTGTACTGCAATATGACTTACCAAACGAACAAGAGAGAAGCATTGACAGCTAGATGCATGCGAGCTCTCCATACGAGCTGGCCGCAATGCGTAAATCACCACTCACGAGTGACCGCAGGTAGAGAAACTTTGAGAGCGCGCTACGCAACTCCAACTTTTAAAACTAGATAAAATTTCACAGCCTTTATTTATTATTCTATTTACATGAAACTTGCACATTATATGTAGAAAATACGCCTCTATAAACGCATGTCATTATTCTTATCTACGTAGATTTATTGATTTTATAAATAATGATACACCTCATTTTGTTGCATACGTTTTTGGGAAACTTTTATAAAATCTGTATTATTGCACTAAATACATCTAGGAAAATAATGTGACATGCAAATCTTTATTATATAGTAAGGTCATAGCTGAGTGTCTTATAAATGATTTTGGTTCACAATTGTGGGCTGTGAAATTTTTTGAACATGGTTGAAAAATTCGTCTTTTTTTTTGTTTTTTGTTTTTTCTCCGTCTCTATTTAGGCTGAGATGCTGAAACTTGGCCTAGGTGCAGCACCTTTCACATGTATCAGGATAATAAATTATGAATACCCTACAACAACTTTTTATTTCGGGGGAGATGGCCCCTTAGTCAAACTAGAAATGCTTTACAAATCAAGGGACCCAGAATGTGGAATGACCTTCCCAATTATGTTAAAGACTGTACCTCTCTCAACCAGTTTAAGATAAAAACTAAACACTACCTAATTAACTCAATGTAACCTACCTCACCCCCAAAATGTCAACCCATGTCTTCTATTTTAAACAATGCTGTTTGTTGACCAAATTGTATTTTTGCTTTTTTTTTGCCATGTTCCCCCCCCCCTTTTTCCATTCTTTTCTTATTTTTTTCTCAACACAATTTATACTTTAATCTAAGTTAGCATTAAGTTTTAGCCTTAGTGTTTTTCCTGCCTGAAACGCTTTGCGTAATAGTGGCTTTAGGCATTGTATGTACTAACTCTATCTATATATCCACCAACTGTTGTATCTTACCTTGTATGTATGTACCTTACCTGAATAAATATTTATATTTATATTTATATTTATATTTATATTTATATTAGCTCCTGAACTGGGCTAGGCTAGCGACCCAAATATACCCAGACTCGTGGAGACCAAATGGCAAGGACCATCACATGTAAATCATTCATGGAAATAATAAAATACAGAGGAACAATCTGATTAGTTTATTTATGTAAATCTATAAAAAGCAACTAATAAAAATCACTCCCTGACTTAACACTCCCTATCTTGAGGTTATCTTGAGATGATTTCGGGGCTTTAGTGTCCCCGCGGCCCGGTCCTCGACCAGGCCTCCACCCCCAGGAAGCAGCCCGTGACAGCTGAGTAACTCCCAGGTACCTATTTACTGCTAGGTAACAGGGGCATTCAGGGTGAAAGGGTGATTATTATTATTATAATAATGACTTTGGGAATAATAGGGATATAATTTGGGAATATAATTAGGAATAATTCCCTAAATGACTTTGTTTCCTAAACTTTTAATATTCCCTATTGAGGCAAGAATGAAATCACTTTCCTATACCAAAACTCAGCAACTTTTACCTTGAACTATGAAACCAGCCGATGGAGTTGCTGGTCTCTGGAGAGGTGAGAATGGTTGACCTCTTCAGCTGCTGCCCAAAACCACACTAACTCTTTCTACTCTCTCAAGCCGAGAGAGCTGTCCTAGTATTCCTCCGCCTAGTTATCAATTACAGAGCAGGGTGCACTGAACAAACTAATCCTAATTACTGGCAAACCCCAGATGGTTGAATTATCATTTAACTGGTGGTAATTAAATTAGGCACCTTGGCAAAAGCTATATCCAATTACAATTGTTTAGTGACTTGCTTTTATAATTTATAATAATGAATTACTAATGTGGTCACTCCCTGAGCCGCGTGACCTTGACATGGTGTGTCATCCCGACCACAAACTAGTCCCTCCACATGACGTCATTTCTCTGTGACGGTATACAACCCTGATCTCAACCTTCATTTTATATACATGTAAACCTAACATACATGCATACACCAAATTAGTCATTACTGTATTTTGTTGAAATATTCCTTATATGTTGCTTTAAAACAAAGGAGACGGCCATCTTGTGATCTTAAACGCTAATCCCTTTAATCCCAGGGGATATGACCTTCTCGCTCCAAAGTGAAGTCGATTACCCTCTCACTGCAACTTCCCAAAACCCCATGGACCAATGTGATGCCTATGACTGAGAATATATAATAATTAATTTCTACAACAAACTCGTTTGTTACAATGGGTTTATATACATCTATCTAGGAAGAGTTTTAAATCAGAATTACAACCAAGGAATAAGGTTTTAGAAGGTTTCTAAAGTTTCAAGAAGGTTGAGGAAAACAACCTTCTGAAAACTGATGAAGCCATTAAAAAACAGGAGGAAGCCCTCAACAAAATGACTGCATGTATCAGTACATTTTCAGCCCAACGTTCCGTCTCCCAAGATGAACAAGACCAGCAAAAGCTGCTAGACTCTGTTATAGTGTCGTCCCAAGATATACCTGTGGAACAAGATGGTGAAAACTGTGTCGAAATAGCTCAGGATCTCTTAAAAGACAAATTGCAGCTCAGTCTAAACAAATCTGACGTTATTGCTGCCTACAGAGTAGGCAAAAAGAATCCATCAGGTCAAAACCAACGGAAAATTCGCCTGAAGCTGTCTTCCCAGTTCACGAAATCCAATCTAGTCCGGACAGCTGCAACCCAACGGAAGGGATTATACATCAACGAGTGCTTGACTAGGAACAGACAGCAACTCCTCTACCGCCTGCGTCAAATCCGTCAACAAAACCCAGATGCGATTCATCAGTGCTTCGTTAGAGATGGACTGATAAAGGTGAGAAAAACCGCAGAGGGCAAAATGTTTACAATTACTAGAGAAGAAAACCTCAACACTTTCCTCTCCCAATGTGGTTTGTCTCACCTTATCACTCCCAGTGAATTAACTTAATTAACCCCCTGTCAACTAGTGGGGCTAGGTATCCTAAGTCTCCTTGTTTCATTTTCTGACTTAATTTTTAACTTACTCTTAACTAGTCATTTACTGAAATTATTTAATTGAGTGCATTAATAGTTCTTCAGGTCTTATTAATTATACAGTCATAACTGAACTATTTATAGTTAATAATCATTAGCTTAAATTTGCCTATGCTTATTATTCAACTTTTCTTTGATTTCATTTATTACCTAGGTTGCCTAGCCTCGCCATGCTCCCTTACTCCATTGTACCCCTGGCTTTGCCTGTATCTCAAATTGCAAATTGTTACTTACAGTGTACATGAGAGTACTTGTAAGCAATCTACCTCATTTTACATTTTTGCTCAATTTGTTTTTGTATTGCTTAGTCTTGTTTATATTTTTGTTTTGTATTTCTATATCTTGTGTTTTATATAGTCCATGTTTATATGTTTTTTCGTTAATCTCATTTATTACCTAGGTTGCCTAGCCTAGCCATACTCCCTTACTCCATTGTACCCCTGTAAGCTCCTTTTGTGTTTGCTTTGTACAGTATTGTGTACATTTTTTTCCCTATTTTATAGCTTATTTCTACCTTGTAATTTGCCTTTCTTTCCTTGTTTTTCCTGCAATCAGCTTTTTTTATGCAGACAAGTATAGACCCAGAACTTAACCTCTTATCCACTATCTATGACAATAATCACTTTAATGATCTAAATTGCAGATATTTTGCAGCACATGATGTAAACAATGTATTAACTCATAATCACAATATCTCTGTAATAAATTTGAACGTTAGATCCCTAGGTAAACACTTTGATGATGTTAGTGAATTGATTGAAGCTATTGACAACAAATTCTCTTTTATTATACTTACAATACAACAATACAATTTTATTTAGGTAAGGTACATACATACAATAAATTTATACAAGGATTGGTTGACTTATAGGTAGAGCTAGTACATACAATGCCTAAAGCCACTATTACGCAAAGCGTTTCGGGCATGATAAACTTAAATGACAAGCTTAATACTAATTGAGCATAATGAGTAGAATGAAAACAAGAAATGAAAACATAGATGAAAAAGCAGCACAAATACAATTATGTCGACAAACAGCGCTCTTTAAAGAAAAAAAAACAGACATTGGTTGACAATAGAAGGGTAAGGTAGGCTACAGGGAATTTATTAGGTATAGCTTCGCTTTTAACTTAAACTGGTTGAGAGAGGTACAGTCTTTAACATGGTTGGGAAGGTCATTCCACATTCTGGGCCCTTTGATTTGTAGAGCATTTCTAGTTTGATTAAGTCGTACTCTAGGAATATCAAAACTGTATTTATTTCTAGTGTGGTGCTCATGGGTTCTGTTACAACCTTCTATGAAGCTTTTGAGATCAGGATTGGCATTATAGTTTAGCGTTTTATATATGTATAATACACATGAGAGAGTGTGCAGTGACTTAATGTCTAACATATTCAGAGATTTGAGTAGGGGTACCGTGTGATGTCTGGGGCCAGAATTGGATATTGTTCTAATAGCAGCTTTGTGTTGAGTAATTAGAGGACGTAAGTGATTTTGGGTAGTAGAGCCCCAAGCACAAATACCATAGTTGAGATATGGATAGATAAGGGAGTAATAGAGAGTCACCAGGGCAGGGCGTGGTACATAATATCTGATCTTAGAAAGAATGCCCACAGTTTTTGAAACTTTTTTTGATATGTTTAGAATGTGTCCCTGGAAATTCAGCTTGTGGTCAATGAGAATGCCAAGGAATTTGCCATCTAATTTGTTACAAATTTGGGTATTGTTTATTTTGAGATTTATTTGATTAGAGGATTTATTGCCAAACAGAATATAGAAGGTTTTGTCAATGTTAAGGGTGAGTTTGTTGGCAGTTAGCCACAGATGGACTTTATTTAGCTCAGTATTTACTGTGGCATTTAGAGCAAGGGGATCAGGACTGGAGTAAATGAAGGTTGTGTCGTCAGCAAATAGAATTGGTTTGAGGTGTTGGGAGGTGTTACTGAAACATGGTTGAAAGAGGATACTACTCAGCTCTTTAACATGCCTAACTACTCAGCAATTCACAACTGTCGTCAACTTCAGAGAGGTGGTGGCACTGCTCTTTACTACCACCAAGAACTAACATGCTTAAAAGAAATTAGAACCAGAGACTGCTATGGGGAGTATATCTTCGCCAGCTTCAGAGTCAAGGGTGCCGAGTCTGTCCTGACTGTGGGTGCAGTTTATCGAATTCCTAACACTGATATGTCCGAATTCAACTCAAACCTTAGAAATCTAATACTTGATAACAGACTGAACAAAAACCACCTAATTATCGCAGGGGACTTTAATATTGACCTCTGCGAGCCTGAACACCCTACTGCTGTTAGCTTCCTCAACTGTATGAATTCCTGCTTCCTCATACCCTTAATCACTAGACCTACTAGAATCACTGATAGCACTGCCACGACGCTCGATCACATCTGGACAAACATAACCTCTCCGCTTACTTCAGGTATAATCACCGATAGCACTACAGATCATTACCCCACATTTCTCTTAACTAACATTAGCAAACCACCTCTTGAGTCAAGAGTGATACGTTTTAGACTACACAATGAAACTGCTATAGACAATTTTATAACTGCTGCTGATAATGTCAACTGGGAGTCCGAGTTAGGTAACATAGTGGACATCAACCTAGCAGTGCAATCTTTTCTTCAAAAAACTCTTAGCCTTTATAATACCCACTGTCCTATGCTTACAAAACAAGTCACAACCAAAAGGCTTAACAATCCCTGGCTTACAAAGGGAATACTTAAATCTATTAATAAAAAACATGACCTTGAGAAGAAGTATAGATTAGGAATTGTCTCCAAAGAATTCTCAAAGAATTACTCATTATTGCTGTCTAAGATAATTAGACGAGCCAAAACTAAATACTACGAAGATAAATTTACCCAAATAAAGAGCAACATTAAACATACTTGGAGAACAATTTCTCAAATATTGGGATCAAAGAAGTCTTTAAATAACAAACCGACTCTCCTGTCTAATAACGATGGTCAGCTTTCAGCCTCTGATTCTGCTATTGAGTTCAATAGGTTCTTCTCTTCCATTGGTTCATCCCTTGCAAATGATATTCCATCTTCCAGTACAGACATTAAGGACTATCTTCACAGGTAACTATCCACAGTCTCTGTACCTAAAGCCTATTAATTCCACTGACGTCAATGAGATAATCCTTTCCCTTAAAACCAAGTCTGGTGCCCTTGAGGAGATACCAACTTTAATTTACAAAAAAGCCTCCAGATCTTTAGCCCCTGCTATTGCTTTGCTCTTCAACAAGTCACTTGAACTCCAAACCTTCCCAGATATTCTTAAAAAAAGCTAGAGTAACGCCTGTCCACAAATGTGGTGATCTCACAGATGTTAACAACTACAGACCTATATCTATCCTACCAAACTTGTCAAAAAATTTTGAAAAACTAATCTATAAGCAGCTTTACTCATATCTAGCCAAACTCAATATACTTAGCCCTTGCCAATATGGCTTCAGACCCAAAAAAAGCACTAACGATGCACTTATTAGTATGCTTAACTCGATTCATACAGCTCTTGATAAAAATGAGTTCCCTGTTGGGTTGTTTGTGGACCTGCGTAAAGCTTTTGATACTGTCAACCACCAAAACCTTCTTCTTAAATTACATCATTATGGAGTCAGAGGACACTCCCTACAATACCTCTAATCCTACCTTACTGACAGGCTCCAATATGTTTCTGTGAATAATACAATTTCTCCCACCCTACCCATCAACATTGGTGTTCCTCAGGGCAGCATACTTGGCCCTCTCCTCTTTCTCATCTACATTAATGACCTTCCAAATGCCTCCCAACACCTCAAACCAATTCTATTTGCTGACGACACAACCTTCATTTACTCCAGTCCTGATCCCCTTGCTCTAAATGCCACAGTAAATACTGAGCTAAATAAAGTCCATCTGTGGCTAACTGCCAACAAACTCACCCTTAACATTGACAAAACCTTCTATATTCTGTTTGGCAATAAATCCTCTAATCAAATAAATCTCAAAATAAACAATACCCAAATTTGTAACAAATTAGATGGCAAATTCCTTGGCATTCTCATTGACCACAAGCTAAATTTCCAGGGACACATTCTAAACATATCAAAAAAAGTTTCAAAAACTATGGGCATTCTTTCTAAGATCAGATAATATGTACCACGCCCTGCCCTGGTGACTCTCTATTACTCCCTTATCTATCCATATCTCAACTATGGTATTTGTGCTTGGGGCTCTACTACCCAAAATCACTTACGTCCTCTAATTACTCAACACAAAGCTGCTATTAGGACAATATCCAATTCTGGCCCCAGACATCACTCGGTACCCCTACTCAAATCTCTGAATATGTTAGACATTAAGTCACTGCACATTCTCTCATGTGTATTATACATAAATAAAACGCTAAACTATAATGCCAATCCTGATCTCAAAAGCTTCATAGAAGGTTGTAACAGAACCCATGAGCACCACACCAGAAATAAATACAGTTTTGATATTCCTAGAGTACGACTTAATCAAACTAGAAATGCTCTACAAATCAAGGGGCCCAGAATGTGGAATGACCTTCCCAACCATGTTAAAGACTGTACCTCTCTCAACCAGTTTAAGTTAAAAGCGAAGCTATACCTAATAAATTCCCTGTAACCTACCTTACCCTTCTATTGTCAATCAATGTCTGTTTTTTCTTTAAAGAGCGCTGTTTGTCGACATAATTGTATTTGTGCTGCTTTTTCATCTATGTTTTCATTTCTTGTTTTCATTCTACTCATTATGCTCAATTAGTATTAAGCTTGTTATTTAAGTTTATCATGCCCGAAACGCTTTGCGTAATAGTGGCTTTGGGCATTGTATGTACTAGCTCTACCTATAAGTCAACCAATCCTTGTAAAAATTTATTGTATGTATGTACCTTACCTAAATAAAATTGAATTGTATTGTTTTGTAAGTGTAAGTAGCACAAGAGAATGTGTGGAGTGAGTGTATGTTTAGCATGTTTAGGTAAGTGTAAGTAGCACAAGAGAATGTGTTGAGTGAGTGTATGTTTAGCATGTTTAGGTAAGTGTAAGTAGCTCAAGAGAATGTGTGGAGTGAGTGTATGTTTAGCATGTTTAGGTAAGTGTAAGTAGCTCAAGAGAATGTGTGGAGTGAGTGTATGTTTAGGTAAGTGTAAGTAGCTCAAGAGAATGTGTTCAGTGAGTGTATGTTTAGCATGTTTAGGTAAGTGTAAGTAGCACAAGAGAATGTGTTCAGTGAGTGTATGTTTAGCATGTTTAGGTAAGTGTAAATAGCACAAGAGAATGTGTTCAGTGAGTGTATGTTTAGGTAAGTGTAAGTAGCACAAGAGAATGTGTGGAGTGAGTGTATGTTTAGGAAGTTTAGCATGTCACCTCACCATAAATAAAGATCTCTCTGATATCCCCAGAGTCAAACTAAATATGTGTAAACACTCTATGCAAATAAAAGAGCCTAGTCTGTGGAACTCACTCCCTAACGAATTGAAAAAGCTGTCCAACCTTCGCCTTATTAAAAAATAAAACCAAACAGGACCTAATTTTATCCTCATAGTTTCCCCACCTAGTGCCTTAAACTTGCACTGTATCATGTGCTACTCACTCCCACAATATATGTGCCTAAGCCATACAACTTCACCATTGTAATCACTGCTATCATCTTATATCATAGTATTTATTTATTTATTTTTCTATATACAAGAAGGTACATTGGGGGTTAAGAGAGTACATAGCAATGATGATTTTACATTCTTGTGAAGCCACTAGCACGCTTAGCGTTTCTAGCAGGTCCTTAATCTAACAGATAATTTTAAGTAGGCAATTTCCAGCAAAATTGACAACGAATGTTTACAGGTACATTGTAAGACAATTTGACACAATACACAAAGATTAGATTAATACACAATAATGACAATACACAATAATGAAAAAAATACAGGTATATAAGGGTAAGATAGGGTTATCAACTGGTTCATTGAAGCACAATTTGAGGATCATTTCAAGGAATAATGCAGTAAAATATGGACTCAATATAACAAACATGATATAAGGTGATAACAATGATGACAAAGGTAAAGATTGTATGGCATAGGTACATATATTGGGGGATTGGGTTGCACTAGATACAGTGCGAGTTTCAAGCACTAGGTAGGAAACTATGAAGAGGAAATTAGGTACTTTTTGGTTTTATTTTTGAATAAGACAAAAGTTTGACAGCTATTCAATTCGTTAGGGAGTGAGTTCCATAGACCAGGTTCCTTTATTTGCATAGAATGTTTACACAGATTAAGTTTGTCTCTGGGGATATCAAAGAGATATTTATTTCTGGTGTGGTGATTATGTGTTCTATTACATCTGTCCAAGAAGAGTTTCAGAGCAGGGTTTGCACTTAAGAACAGGGGTTTTGTAAATGTAATTGGCACACGAGAATGTGTGGAGTGAGTTTCTGTTTAGCATGTTTAGGGATTTGAACAGGGAGGGCTGAGTGTTGTCTGAAAGCTGAGTTTGTTATTGTTCTGATAGCAGATTTTTGCTAGGTGATGATGGGCTAAGGGTAGTTTGTGGAGGTTTCCTGGAACCTGGTTTCCTGAATTTGGATACACAACAAGGAGATAGTAGGTGATAGTGTTTCAGAGGCCATCATTTGTGAGAAAGCCTGAGCATTGCACGAAAACCTTGTAGAGAAAACCCCTGGAACGAGTACAGATTTGAAAGACTTTAAGGCAAGCTTTGGATGGTTTGAAAAATTTAGAAACAGATGTGGTATTCATAGTGTTGTAAGGCATGGGGAGGCTGCCAGCTCAGACAAACCAGTGACTGAAAGATTTATTGAAGAAATTTAAGATTTTGTAGAGGCTGAGGGATACCTACCACAACAAGTGTTTAATTGTGATGAGACAGGACTGTTCTGGAAAAGATTGTTTAAGAGGACATAAATTACCAAGGAGGAGAAATCACTGCCACAAGCCAATGAAAGATAGTTTTACTATAGTGCTGTGTGGAAATGCAAGTGGCGACTTGAAAATTAAACCCTTGCTTGAGTATCATTCAGAAAATCCAAGTGTTTTCCAAAAACCAGCGTCGAATGTAATGAAATGTCATTTTCTGGATGAGTCCCGGAGGCTCCCCGGAACTAACTACCCAAAGATAAGGAAAATTAGGGACTTACCTGGGAGGCAGTCCGTCCTCACTCCTCAATGCGAAGTCGAGACAACTGGCAGCAACCGCTGACCCAATGCAACACAGGCCCTACTAGGCCCAGGGACATTCACCAGGTAGCGAGCTGCCAGGACCTGTTCGACCTCCAAAAACTCTGGGCCCGAATGTTAACCCAGGACATGTTGCCAAAGACGACAGCCAAAGCAGCAAACTGTAACGGTTCTATTGTTACGTAAAGTATGGTGACAAATAAACACAGACACTAAGATACTATATATATATTTGGTCGAATATACAGAAGTACACAGGTGATACTTTGGTGTGAGTTGAGCGCACTGAGCGTCGGTACAGTATCTCGCAAGTGTCTGCTCTAGACCACACTTGAAAGTAGACTAGTTAATGTTTGCTATTCTGCTGCTTATATACTCGGGCAACACCTCACCGTGTTGCCCGGACAACGCCTCACCTCATTCATCTCCAAAGGTTGACAGGAATATTAACAACGCTTTTGGAGCGAGTATATTATTGGGATAATCTACTCGCTACAAAACTTACGGACGTCGTGGGCCCGGGGATAGACCGCAGGCTGGCTAGACTTAATAACCCTGCGAACGACCTGAGAGACCCGAGCCTGGGAACAGGGAAGAAGGTAAACTTAGTCAACCCAGAGAGCATCCCCGGCCACCGAAGCCGTGGCACGCAAATAACGGCGGAGAGCTGCAACCGGACACAACACATGATGCACCCCCGGCCTGACCAACCAAGCATCAACGACTCAAGGCCCCCCTCTGGAACGACGCCGTCTCATTCTTCGCCAGAAAAGAAGGAGAAGGCTGCAAGGGAACAAAACGACCCCCAGGCCCAAAGGAGCAGAAACCCGTGTGCCGGAGGAGAGCATGAAGCTCCCCAACCCGACTCCCAGAGGCCAATGCTGTGGGAAAACTTGACTCATGTAAATCATATAAATTGATAATATTTCCATAGCTACGAAGGACCACCACTTTTTGTGAAAAAGTGGAAAACTAAGGAGAGCAAGTGTATTGAAATTAAATCCATGAAGTAGTGTCCTATGGATGTTCTTAATTAATATTACATTGAATATTAAAGGGACTGTATTATGAGTCAAATTCACTCACCCAAAATAGGGGGTTACATGCTAAAAGATTAATACATCCCTAGCATTATTCTAGCGCTGGTCCTCGCTAGAGTAATTATAATATGAATGTAAATTAAATTGATTATATAAGACTAATTAGAGGCAATTGTACCTCAATATACTACTGTAATATAGACTAATATTACTATAGCAATGGGTTAGTAATATTGATCTCATTGGGAGATCATTAATATAACTACATGGTTATTTCTGCAAATAAACATTACCAACTTAGCTGTAAGACTTAGAGAGGTATAATCAGTTGCCAGGCTCCACCGACGACGTGTTCCATCGGGCAAATTGTTGCACATGTGGGTGGGGAAGCCTAACACCTCGGTTGACGTCGACTCGGGACCTGGAAGGCAATTAGAATAAAAAATAAAATAAAATAAAATGTTTATTTAGGTAAGGTACATACATACAATAAATATTTACAAGGATTGTTTGACTTATAGGTAGAGCTAGTACATACAATGCCTAAAGCCACTATTACGCAAAGCGTTTCGGGCATGATAAACTTAAATGACAAGCTTAATACTAATTGAGCATAATGAGTAGAATGAAAACAAGAAATGAAAACATAGCTGAAAAAGCAGCACAAATACAAATATGTCGACAAACAGCGCTCTTTAAGAAAAAAACAGACATTGGTTGACAATAGAAGGGTAAGGTAGGCTACAGGGAATTTATTAGGTATAGCTTCGTTTTTATCTTAAACTGGTTGAGAGAGGTACAGTCTTTAACATGGTTGGGAAGGTCATTCCACATTCTGGGCCCCTTGATTTGTAGAGCATTTCTAGTTTGATTAAGTCGTACTTTAGGAATATCAAAACTGTATTTATTTCTGGTGTGGTGCTCATGGGCTCTGTTACAACCTTTTATGAAGCTTTTGAGATCAGGATTGGCATTATAGTTTAGCGTTTTATATATGTATAATACACATGAGAGAATGTGCAGTGACTTAATGTCTAACATATTCAGAGATTTGAGTAGGGGTACCGAGTGATGTCTGGGGCCAGAGTTGGATATTGTCCTAATAGCAGATTTGTGTTGAGTAATTATTTTTATTTATTTTATTTATATATATATACAAGAAGGTACAATGGGTTTGTGAGAATACATTGGATAGTACAGTAATTACATTCTTGTAAAGCCACTAGTACGCGCAGCGTTTCGGGCAGATCCTTAATCTAGCAGATAATTTTAAGTAGGTAAGTTCAATCAGAATTGATAAATGAAAGATACATTACAAGAGAAAAATGAGATGAGAGAGATAAGTAAGTATATTAAAGCACATTGTTATATTAAAGCTCTGATTGATTACATTGACAGCTTGATTAGTAATTTAAACAAGATTAATAGACACCATACAGCAGATTGACAGCACATATAAGACAGCAATGATCACAATGGTAAAGATGTTCAGATTGGGAACATAAAGATTGGGAGACTGGGTAGCAAAAGATACAGATAAACAAGATTTATAAACACCATACAACAGATTAGCAGCACATATAAGAAAACAGCAATGATCACAATGGTAAAGATGTTCAAATTGGGAACATAAAGGTTGGGAGATTGGGTAGCAATTGATACAGTGCAATTTTAAGGCAAAAAGAGAAAAACTATGAAGAGAAATTAGGTACTTTTTAGTATTGATTTTGAATGATGTAAAAGTTGGACAGCTTTTCAATTCAGTAGGGAGTGAGTTCCATAAACTGGGTCCCTTTATTTGCATAGAGTGTTTACACAGATTAAGTTTAACTCTGGGGATATCGAAGAGATATTTATTTCTGGTGTGGTGATAATGGGTCCTATTACATCTGTCCAGGAAGAGTTTCAGACAAGGATTTGCATTTAAGAACAGGGTTTTGTAAATGTAGTTGACACAAGAGAATTTGTGGAGTGAGATTATGTTTAGCATGTTTAGGGAGTTAAACAAGGGGGCTGTGTGTTGTCTGAAAGCAGAATTTGATATTATTCTGATAGCAGATTTTTGCTGGGCGATGATGGACTTGAAGTGGTTTGCAGTGGTTGAACCCCATGCACAGATACCATAGTTGAGATAGGGATAGATTAATGAGTGTCTTACAAAGCAGCGTGGATCCCTCTTCTTCAGGCTGCGTCAAATTCGCAAACAAAAACCTGGTCTTATCAAGCAGTGCTACACAAGGAATGGTACGATTTTTGCGAAGAAAGAAGGTACAGGAAAAAGATATGAAATAAAATGTGACCAACAACTCCTGGCCTTCTTAAGTGATTGTGGTATATCTGAAAACCTGAACCCGACCAATGCCAGTACTTAAAATAACTCTTTCAGTGCCTGAGCCTAACCTAACTTAATCTAACTTTGTCTAAGGTGCTGTCTCTGCCTTACCATTTACCTAATGTTCTCTCAATCATATAATTTCCTAAATAATCCATCAAGTCTCCATGCACTTATGCAAGCATCTACCTCAGTTTCATTGTAAAATTTTACTCTTAAATCTAATCTTACCCTATTCCATTTATATTTTAAATTTATTTGTATTGATCTATGTCATTTATTGAAATCAATTATTGATCTCATTTTTGTTCTTTTAATTAAGTTCATACTAATTATAGGTTAAAACTAAGCTAATTAAAATTTATTATCTTTAAGATTATTTTACTTTACAATTATCATTTGTCAATTTATATATATATATATATATATATATATATATATATATATATATATATATATATATATATATATATATATATATATATATATATATATATATATATTCATCTTGACAGTCTCTACTGATTTTTTGTTCTCTCCGCCAAACTTGTGTATCCTCCATGGCTATCTAGTGACCTTAATTCTACCTCTAATTGTTTCAATTCTTTTGTTTACTTACATTTATTGTTGTGTCTTGCCATAATTATTCTCTAATTTTAGCAGACTCAATACTTTGTAAGCTTTTATTGTATTGTTATATTATTATATTGTTGTGTTTTGCTATAATTACTTTCTATTTTACAGCAGATTTAGTTTTCATCTGTTCCTGTAATTGCTTATCTTATTGTATCGTGACATTTTTATCTATATGCTTACTGATATTGATCCTGATCGAAATCTTCTGTCCCATATCCACACTAATCAGCACATTGATCATCATTATTGCAGGTATTACACAGCAAATCTTGCAAAAAACAAACTCCTAAATAGCACCTGCTTATCAGTTTACAACCAAAATGTTAGGTCACTTGGTAAACATTTTGATGATATAAATGCACTACTTACAGCACTAGGTACTAAATTATCTTTCATCATTTTAACAGAAACTTGGCTAAGTAATGACTATACCCAACTCTACAATTTAGCTGGTTATAAAGCCATTCATAACTGCAGGCCTAATAAAAAAGGTGGTGGCACAGCAATATATTACAAAGATACCTTCATTTGCTATAGTGTCATTAGTGATAGAGATGACTATTGTGAATATACCTTTCCCAAGTTCTCCAGTAAACCCCTTAAATCCTCCCTGACTATCGGTGCCATCTATAGATTTCCTAATACCAACATAGCTTTATTCTCTGACAATGTAAGGAATCTTATCATAATTAACAATCTCAACAAAAATCACATCATTCTGGGAGGTGACTTCAATATTGACCTGGGTCTTCAAAACAACCCTCAAGTTGACTATTTCCGTAACAGCATGCACTCCTGTATGCTAATCCCCACAATCACCAAGCCCACCCGAGTCAAACATCTGCCACTACCCTGGATCACTTATGGACTAATATAACAGCTCCCCTTACATCTGGGGTAATTTATGACAGAACAACTGACCACTATCCTACTTTCCTCATAGCAAACATTGACACATCACTACCAGAAACCAAAAAACTTTCATTCAGGCTACATAGTGAATCAGCTTTAGGCAATCTCTCTAATGCACTTCACAATATTAACTGGGAATCTGAATTTAATAATTCACAGGATATAAACTCATCAACTAACCTCTTTCTCTCCAAAACTCTAAGCCTCTACAACACTCACTGTCCCCTCCTTACCAAACAAGTAACTGATAAAAGAAAAAATAACTCGTGGCTCACAAGTGGCATAATTAAATCAATCAACAAAAAACATGAATACGAAAAGAAATTTAGGAGTGGCCTAATCTCAATGGAAGTAGTTAAAAGGTACTCATCAGTGCTTACCAGTATCATAAGATAAGCAAAACTTTCATATTATGAGACTAGATTCAAAGAAGCAAAAGGCAACATGAAAAGCACATGGAATACCATCTCTAACATCCTGGGAACTAAACAACACTCCCACAACCAGATAACACTCTCTAAGGATGGCCTTACACTGTCATCTGACTTAGAAATGGCGAATGAATTTAATAGCTTCTTTTCATCGATTGGTGCTAACCTTGCAAGTAAAATCCCACAGACTCAGACACATATCAACACATATCTCTTAGGCAGCTATCCAAACTCTCTTCTCCTCTCACCAGTCAGCCCGTCAGATGTTGTGTCCATCATACACTCACTAAAAACCAAAGCTGGGAACATCAGTGAAATCCCATCCATTGTATACAAGAGCGCCTCCCATGCCCTTGCACCACCTATAGCTCTGCTGTTCAACAAATCCCTTGAGTGTCATACCTTCCCTGATATCCTTAAAAACGCAAGAGTAACGCCAGTTCATAAAGGAGGTAATCCGTCAGACATAAACAACTACAGACCAATATCGAACCTACCCATACTATCAAAAATATTTGAAAAAATTATCTACAAACAGCTCTACTCCTATCTAGTAAAATTCGACATTCTTAGCCCCTGTCAGTTTGGCTTCCGCTCTCAAAAGAGTACCAATGATGCAATTATTAGTCTCCTTGATACAATTTACTCTGCCCTTGACAAAAATGAGTTTCCAATTGGACTCTTCATTGACCTGAGAAAGGCCTTTGATACTGTTAATCACGATTACCTCTTATGTAAACTCCATCATTATGGAATCCGAGGCCATGCACTGGACTATATCCAATCCTATCTTAGTGATAGACACCAATGTGTAGCCATCAATAATATAATCTCTCCCATTCTACCAATAACCGTTGGAGTGCCTCAGGGCAGCATCTTGGGACCCCTACTATTTCTTATATACATTAATGATCTGCCTAATGTCTCCAACATTCTGAAACCTATTTTGTTTGCTGATGATACTACCCTCATTTACTCCAACCCCAACCCACATACACTAAATGATGTTGTTAATAATGAACTAAAAAAAGTCCACTTATGGATGTCAACCAACAAACTAACACTTAACATAGAAAAGACCTACTACTGTACATCCTATTTGGAAGCAAATCTACAAATGCAATTCAGCTTCAAATTGACAATGTAAACATTAGCAATAAAAATGATGGAAAGTTTCTTGGCATATTCCTAGACAAGAGACTCAACTTCAGTACCCACATACAACACATAACTAAGAAAGTCTCTAAAACAGTTGGTATACTCTCCAAAATCAGATATTATGTTCCTAACTCTGCTCTCATCTCTCTATATTATGACACTCAATTAGAGGACGTAAGTGATTTTGGGTAGTAGAGCCCCAAGCACAAATACCATAGTTGAGATATGGATAGATAAGGGAGTAATAGAGAGTCACCAGGGCAGGGCGTGGTACATAATAACTGATCTTAGAAAGAATGCCCACAGTTTTTGAAACTTTTTTTGATATATTTAGAATGTGTCCCTGGAAATTCAGCTTGTGGAAATGAGAATGCCAAGGAATTTGCCATCTAATTTGTTACAAATTTGGGTATTGTTTATTTTGAGATTAATTTGATTAGAGGATTTATTGCCAAACAGAATATAGAAAGTTTTGTCAATGTTAAGGGTGAGTTTGTTGGCAGTTAGCCAAAGATGGACTTTATTTAGCTCAGTATTTACTGTGGCATTTAGAGCAAGGGGGTCAGGACTGGAGTAAATGAAGGTTGCGTCGTCAGCAAATAGAATTGGTTTGAGGTGTTGGGAGGCATTTGGAAGGTCATTAATGTAGATGAGAAAGAGGAGAGGGCCAAGTATGCTTCCCTGAGGAACACCAATGTTGATGGGTAGGGTGGGAGAAATTGTATTATTCACAGAAACATATTGGAGCTTGTCAGTAAGGTAGGATTTGAGGTATTGTAGGGAGTGTCCTCTGACTCCATAATGATGTAATTTAAGAAGAAGGTTTTGGTGGTTGACAGTATCAAAAGCTTTACGCAGGTTCACAAATAACCCAACAGGGAACTCATTTTTATCAAGAGCTGTATGAATTGAGTTAAGCATACTAATAAGTGCATCGTTAGTGCTTTTTTTGGGTCTGAAGCCATATTGGCAAGGGCTAAGTATATTGAGTTTGGCTAGATATGGGTAAAGCTGCTTATAGATTAGTTTTTCAAAAATATTTGACAAGTTTGGCAGGATTGATATAGGTCTGTAGTTGTTAACATCAGTGAGATCACCACATTTGTGGACAGGCGTTACTCTCACTTTTTTAGAATATCTGGAAAGGTTTGGAGTTCAAGTGACTTGTTGAAGAGCAAAGCAATAGCAGGGGCTAAAGATCTGGAGGCTTTTTTGTAAATTAAAGTTGGTATCTCCTCAAGGGCACAAGACTTGGTTTTAAGGGAAAGGATTATCTCATTGACGTCAGTGGAATTAATAGGCTTTAGGTACAGAGACTGTGGATAGTTACCTGTAAGATAGTCCTTAATGTCAGTACTGGAAGATGGAATATCATTTGCAAGGGATGAACCAATGGAAGAGAAGAACCTATTGAACTCAATAGCAGAATCAGAGGCTGAAAGCTGACCATCGTTATTAGACAGGAGAGTCGGTTTGTTATTTAAAGACTTCTTTGATCCCAATATTTGTGAAATTGTGCTCCAAGTTTGTTTAATGTTGCTCTTTATTTGGGTAAATTTATCTTCGTAGTATTTAGTTTTGGCTCGTCTAATTATCATAGATAGCAATAATGAGTAATTCTTTGAGAATTCTTTGGAGACAATTCCTAACCTATACTTCTTCTCAAGGTCATGTTTTTATTAATAGATTTAAGTATTCCCTTTGTAAGCCAGGGATTGTTAAGCCTTTTGGTTGTGACTTGTTTTGTAAGCATTAGAATGTAGAATTCTTCTACGTAATGAACAATAGATTTATACGATACTGCAGAATTCTTCCGCAAGAAAATAATTGATATATATCCAGCACTGTGGAATTCTTCTACAGAAAATAACGAATATAATTTCCTAAATAAATTATAAAAACTGCTAGAGAAGAAACATACTAGATTTTGTTATTTTTCATTCGGTCTAATGACAACTAGCCTAAATGTTAACTGTGGCCACATAAAAAAGAGAAATGAAATAATAGTTGCCGAGCTGCGTGTCCGTTGATGGAGAGAACTGTGCAATCCTTCGTCCCCAGCTGCTGCGTGAAGGACGTTCACTATGGAGTTGTTGTTATACTGGATCCGGGACACGGCTGTTGTTTGCCACTTTCCTCCCCCGTGGACACAAGAGCGTGTCCGCCGGGGGTCACTTGAAGTTGCCCATATTTTACTGTTGGACATATTTTTATGTCCGACGAACAAATATTTCTATAAAATTCAATTCTTATCAGAGCGACTTGGGGATAGTATGAACATGTTTGCCATAAAATTTACGTTTTCTTTAGTAGCCCTATAGCCTATTTGGGAGAACGGAATTGTCTTGTATCTTTGTGGTAAGACTATTGTAGATCGCCGATGTGCAGTAACAGATAACACTTCACCCACTTCCCACACTCTTGCGGGTGGGCCGTGATCATCGTTCTTCATTTATATGCATATGTCCGTGTAGGGAATTTTATTGCAATCTCAAAGATACCAAATTTAACGCTGTAGGACAAGTGTGGAGTTGACAACCGTGAAAAGAATGGAAACATCTCGTCGGTGTTTGGAGCTCACGGCTAGTGATCCAGGTAGTTTCTTTATTGGTAGTGGTTTAAATCACAGTTTGGGGATATTTTATACATATGTTCTTCTAGAATATTCTATTGCGAACACATTGGTACAAAAATGAAATGTGTACATCGAAAATTAAGATCAGGACAGTAAAAAGAGTATACACTTTTCAGTGTTTCCGCTCGATGGCCCGAAACGCTGAGAGCACTTTGCGCTAACATTTTTCCTTGTTCGCCGGGAGGCTGAAAGTGTATTAATTTCCTTTCCTGCCCGAGTTTCGGGCAAGAAAAACACTAAGACTAAAACTTCACACTAATTGAGATTAAAGTATAAATTGTGTTGAGAAAAAATAAGACAAAAAATGAAAAAAGGGGGGAAAACATGGCAGAAAAAAAGCAAAAATACAATTTGGTCAACAAACATCATTGTTTAAAATAGAAGACTTGGGTTGACCTTTTGGGGGTGAGGTAGGTTACATTGAGTTAATTAGGTAGTACTTAGTTTTTATCTTAATCTGGTTGAGAGAGGTACAGTCTTTAACATAATTGAGATATATACAAGAGTTGTTACATTCTTGTACAGCCACTAGTACGCGTAGCGTTTCGGGCAAGTCCTTAATCCTATGGTCCCTGGAATACGATCCCCTGCCGCGAAGAATCGTTTTTTCATCCAAGTACACATTTTACTGTTGCGTTAAACAGAGGCTACAGTTAAGGAATTGCGCCCAGTAAATCCTCCCCGGCCAGGATACGAACCCATGACATAGCGCTCGCGGAACGCCAGGCGAGTGTCTTACCACTACACCACGGAGACTGCTATCTGAATTGGGACTGCTGAATTGGGAAGGTCATTCCACATTCTGGGTCCCTTGATTTGTAAAGCATTTCTAGTTTGACTAAGGCGCACTCTTGGAATATCAAATAGGTATTTGTGTCTGGTGTGGTGCTCATGGGTTCTGTTACAACCTTCTAGGAAGCTTTTAAGGTCAGGACTGACATTGCAGTTCAACGTTTTATATATATAAAATACACATGAGAGGATGTGCAGTGACTTAATATCTAACATATTCAGAGATTTGAGTAAGGGTACCGAGTGATGTCTGGGGCCAGAGTTGGATATTGTCCTAATAGCAGCTTTGTGTTGAGTAATTAGAGGACGTAAATGATTTTGGGTAGTAGAACCTGTGGTGTTTGTGTGTTACTGAGGAAGTCTTGGTTGTAGGGTTGATGTAAAGTCATGACTTGGTTACTGACTTTAATACTTAATCACCACCATACTTATACTTACTTATAATCATACTTAATACACCACACCAGAAATAAATACAGTTTTGATATTCCTAGAGTACGTCTTAATCAAACTAGAAATGCTCTGCAAATCAAGGGGCCCAGAATGTGGAATGACCTTCCCAACCATGTTAAAGACTGTACCTCTCTCAACCAGTTTAAGATAAAAACTAAACACTACCTAATAAATTCCCTGTAATCTACCTCACTCCTCTATTGTCAACCCATGTCTGTTATTTTCTTTTTTTTTTCTTTTTTTTAATCAACACCGTTTGTCAACCTATTGTATTTGTGCTGCTTTTTCAGTCATGTTCCCCCTTTTTTTTATCTTTATTTGTATTTGTTCTCAACATCTTTTATTCTTTATGCTCAATTAGATTTAAGTTCTAGATATTAATGTTTTTTCTTGCCCGAAACGCATTGCGTAATAGTGGCTTTAGGCATTGTATGTACTAGCTCTATCTATATATCAATCCATTAATGTAACATCACTTGTATGTATATACCTTACCTGAATAAACATCTGAATCTAATATGATTACATGACTAGTAGCTACCAAGCTTGGCGGGCGTCCTGTACGCTCTTGTTTACCTCCACTCTCTCTCTGGCGTCCCAGCCGCCGCACATAGAAAACGGATGGTACCATTTTCTGTGAACATGACATCCCTCCTTTTCTTTAAAAAGAATGAATACAGGATGTCTACCATGCTTGTAGCACAAAGCAAAGTTATTGACACAAAGTAAGTTATTACCATATCAAGAGATACTGCATACATTTAACATTAATTAAGCACACAAAGAATTTAAACAACTTAATCTTTTCCACAAAGGATTTCAATGTTAAAAATACATATGCAATGTTAAACAAACATGAAAGAAACTGTAATACAAAGTTACAAAATATTGAATGAGATATCTGCATTATTCAAACAATATTAAATTTAGTTCAGCATGACAAGTAAATATTTTGCATTACATAGGAACACAATTAATCATCAAATCGTGTAGGGGGTTTAACATGACGTTTAGGACGAGAGTCCTTAAATGCAATAACATCCCTTGATGAATTGTTTGTCGGGTTATAACTATTTTTTTTCTTTTTCTTTTGCACGACTTTGCACTTCATCATTTTCTACACTAGTTGGAATCACTTTGAAATAAGCCATATTACGTGTTATACTATGATCTCTATTACTAGCTGTTACCATAGTTCCTTTTACACTAATCACTTTATATGGTTTTGTATCATACGGCATATCTAACTTTCCCTCTTTTTTCTTTTTAACGAGAACAGTGTCTCCAACCTTTATGAACTGTTCCTTTGCACGTTGATCATGAGCAATTTTCATTTTGCCCTTGGCTAGTGCATCCTTCTGAGCGAGACGTTTATCCGTTACCTCGGCTGGCATGACGGGTAGTGCGATTCTCATAGGACGACCAAATAAAAGTTCGCCAGGCGACTTGCCCAGTGTTCCATGTGGTGTTGCACGGTAGTTCCTGAGAAAAGCATACATAGCTTGTTTCCAGGATCGTCCTTCGGCATGAGCACAGCGTACCGCTTTCATGAGAGGTTGCATGAATCTCTCAACTTCTCCATTTGCTTGAGGATGTAGTGGCATCACACGGCGGTGTTTGAATCCAATATGCTCAGAAAAGTTGACGAAGTCTTGTCCATTGAATGGCGGTCCATTGTCTGTCTTGACAACTTCAGGAATGCCAAAGTTTGAAAAGATCTTGTCGAGTTTCGGGATGACGGCCTTTGCAGATGTGGAATTGATGATTTCTACTTCTGGATAACGTGAGTGATCATCAATGACTACCATCAAGTACTCTCCAGTTGGTAGTGGTCCGCAGAAGTCCATCGATACTTCCGTCCATGGTGCAGCAGGTAGTGGTGAAGGTTGTAGAGGTGTTGGTCTTGAAGTATCCACTGCAGCTTGGCAAGGGACACAGGCATCATGCATATCCTTTGCTTGACGATCAATGCCAGGAAACCACACCTTTTCTCGTAGCAGCTGTTTCGTCCTAACAAGACCTTGGTGTCCTTGATGTGCAAGCTTCAGAGCACGTTGCTGGAGAACAGCTGGAATAACGATACGAGTACCTCGCAGCACAGTGTCGCGTTGTTGCGTAACACTTAATTCTGTCTGGATGCGTTCAAGTGCTTTGAATGCATCTTGGTCAACTCCTGAGGGTGGGATGCGTGGAAACTTTTTCTTAGTCAATGCATCCACTGTTGCTTGCAGAGTTGGGTCCTCTAGGGTTGCAGTACGGATTTCATCAAGAGTAAGAGCCTTAGGGACTGCATCACAGGTTACAGAGTGTACATATTCCTCGGCAACTTGCTGATGCTTGGTGATGGTGAAACTGTTGGCAGGATGTCGACTGATGTAATCAGCGGGATTGCCTGCACCCGGCTTGTATTTCACCATAAAGTTGTATGGTTGCAGACGAAGAGCCCATCTCTCAATGCGAGCTGGTGGCTTGGACTTTGGATTATTGAAGATGGTCTCCAACGGTTTGTGGTCAGTGACTATCGTGGTGAAGGGTGCACCAAGCAGATACACATTGAAGTGTTCACAGCCCCATACAAGAGCAAGAGCTTCCTTCTCTGTCTGACTGTATCGTTGCTCAACATCTGTGAGAGAACGGCTGGCGTAGGCAATTACTACTCGGGAATCTGGTTGACCAGGTTTGTGTTGGGATAAAACAGCACCTAAACCAACAGGACTAGCATCCACCGTTAACTCAGTGTCCATTGATGGATCAAAGTATGCAGCAATCGCATTCTCTACTAGTGCATCTTTCACAGCATCAAATGCATTTTGCTCGATATCGCTCCAGTACCATGATGCATTTTTCTTCAGGAGCTCACGTAGAGGCTTCGTAATGGTAGCAAAATCTGGAATGAAGCGAGAACAGTAGTTTGCCATTCCCAGAAAACTATGTACTTCAGTGGACGTTGAAGGAGGTGCAGCATTCTTGATATCTGCAACTTTCTTAGGATCTGGAGACAGACCTTTGTCACTAAGTACATGTCCAAAGAATTCAATTTTATGTTGATTGAACTCACACTTTGCTCGGCTTAACGTCAGATTCTTTTCTCGTAAGCGTTGCAATGTTGCACGAAGAGCTTTGTCGTGTTCAGCTTGGGTACGGCCATAAACAATGATGTCATCAGACATGTTGTCAGCATTAGGTATGTCTTGCAATACCTGGCTGATGATGTGCTGGAATACCTCGGCAGCACTGTTGATACCAAAACTCAGGCGCTTGTACCTATACAGACCTCGATGTGTCGTAAACGTTGTGATGAATCGACTCTCCTCATCAAGTTCAAGCTGATGATAGCCCTTGTTTAAATCTAACTTGCTGAATACAGTTGCACCATTCAAGCGGTAGATCATATCATCTACAGTCGGTGTAGGATGGCGTTCACGCATTATTGCCTTGTTGGGAACACGCATGTCCACACAAATGCGTATCTCATCTGGATTCTTCGGCTTTGGTGGAGTGACAATTGGGCTTACCCATGGTGTTGGGCCTGTTACTGGTTCAATGATATCTAGTTCCATCAGCCTATCCAGTTCGGCATCAACTTTCTTGCGAGTATGGAATGGTTGTCGGCGATGTGGTTGGGCAACTGGAATTACATCTGGGTTGATATGCAGATGTACTTTGCTATCAGTATAACAACCTATGGATTTAAATCGATCAGAAAATTCAGCAACGATACCATCAACATTGTTTGCAGATTCCACTGCTACAGCATTAGAAAGCTGAAGTAGCCCCAATTTGGTTGAAGTCTTGTAACTGAGTAAAGACTCCTTTGCATTCCTAACAACATGGAATGTAGTAATGAGCATTGCATTCTTTGACTTAATCTCTGCAGTGAAAGTTCCAATCACTGGCAAGGCTAACTTCGAAGCATAGGCAGTGGCTTTACCATTGTATTTTTCTAGCTTTGGGAACTGTTTTCTAAATTTCTCATAGTGGCACTCAGCAATGGTATCAATGTTTGATCCAGTGTCAATGAGAACCTTGAGACAAATACCAGCAATGTATACACATGTCTCTGGGTTGTTTGGAAGATCATTCCATTCTGTGATTGCTTGTACTCCATAAGTATAATCACATTCACTGTCATCTGAGACTGGTTGTAATGAAATGTTGTCTTGTACATTATTAACATTCTGGATATGAGGTGCAATATTGTGTTTACCACCTCGACCCCTATGACCTGATCCTCGTACAGTGCTTTTATTCATTGACTGTGGTTTCTTTAGTGCGGAACGACACATAGCACCAAAATGACCTAGTTTTCCACACTCATAGCACTTCTTACCTTGAGCAGGACAAACATTATCTTGGTGTGGGTAGTCTCCTCCACAATTGTAACATTTATTGTTGACACCCTCTGATGTGGGTCGTTGTGACTGCTTGAGCCTTGTTCCTTGACCCCAGTTGTGACGTGGTTCTCGGCTAAATTTACTGTTAGGTTTGCCATGATATCTTCTATGATCACGGTGTCCTCCCTGAACCTTACGTACCTCATCACTGTTAGTAACAGTGGCAGAACCGTTATTGGCACTGCACTCCATGACACGAGCATCACGTGCAGCATCTTCCATTCGACGAGCAATATCCAGTATCTTGGTAAGAGAACTTTCATCATCAACAAGTTCTAGAGCTCTTCGACGGAGACGTGTAGATGTGCATGTTTCAATTATTTGCTGTTTGATTTCTTTGTCAACATCAGCAAACTCACAATGGGCTGCTAAACCCTGCAGACGTGTGTGGTATTGATCCACAGTTTCATTAGAGAGTTGTTTTGCTCTCCTGAAATGCATAATTTCCATTGCAGTATTTTGCCTTGGTTTGAAATGCTCTGTTAGTTTGGCTTTGGCAGTGTCATAATCTTTGGCACCACCAGTGTCTTTCAGTGTGTCAAAGATGTCACAAACTCTATCACCTGCATAATGAAGTAGAAAGGCACGCTTTCTTTCAGCACTTTTGATGTCAGAAACTATCAACAAATTTTCAAACCTTTTAAGCCATTTGACCCACCTCTGTGACAGGTTTGTCTGGTCACAGTCAGGATCAAATGCAGGAAACTGAGGTATATTTGCCATTTTTACTGAATAAATGTAACTTATCACTTAAATGTTCCTCAGAATATTAAACACTTACTGCACTGTATATGTTAGTCAAGAATTCACTGTAATTACTTTAATTTTGCAAAGCACACAAGCATTTTAATGCAAAAGTTCACAACAGTGCACAATATAGCAGCAACTGACTTCTTACCTAGCCCTTGTGTACATGTGTTGTTCCTACTCACAGCAGCAGCACAGCAGTTGGCACAGCAGTTGGTACAGCAGCAGTTGGTACAGCAGTTGGTACAGCAGTTGGTGCAGCAGTTGGTGCAGCAGTTGGTACAGCAGTCAATTCAGTGTGATGAATTTTGTAGCACGAAGCGTCGTTTCGTAACCAAAACATCAGGTTTTGTACACATCAATGCGTCGTTTCGTACACAACGTCGGCAGATTCCTCAGTACTGTTTCTTCAGCACAGCTTGGGTAGCACACAGCTTGGGTAGCACACAGCATTGGTTAGCACACAGCATCGTTTAGCACACAGCATTGGTTAGCACACAGCATCGGTTAGCATACAGCATCGGGTATGGCGCTCACAGCTTCTCTTCCTCCTCCAGGCAGCATGCTTCTCCCTTGTGTTTGAAACTGAACAAATACCTGCGTTCACAGTTCATCCTCCTCGCCAATGTGGTGTTTGTGTGTTACTGAGGAAGTCTTGGTTGTAGGGTTGATGTAAAGTCATGACTTGGTTACTGACTTTAATACTTAATATGATTACATGACTAGTAGCTACCAAGCTTGGCGGGCGTCCTGTACGCTCTTGTTTACCTCCACTCTCTCTCTGGCGTCCCAGCCGCCGCACATAGAAAACGGATGGTACCATTTTCTGTGAACATGACAGAACCCCAAGCACAAATACCATAGTTGAGATAAGGATAGATGAGAGAGTAATAGAGAGTCACCAGGGCAGGGCGAGGTACATAATATCTGATCTTAGAAAGAATGCCAACAGTTTTTGAAACTTTTTTTGATATATTTAGAATATGTCCCTGGAAATTCAGCGTTCTGGTCAATGAGAACGCCAAGGAATTTGCCATCTAATTTGTTACAAATTTGGGTATTGTTAATCCTGAGATTTATTTGATTTGAGAATTTATTGCCAAACAAAATATAGAAAGTTTTGTCAATATTGAGGGTGAGTTTATTGGCAGTTAGCCAGTGATGGACTTTATTTAGATCAGTATTCACTGTGACATTTAGAGCAAGGGGGTCAGGACTGGAGTTTTTTATTATTATTATTATTTTCTACCACAGACGTGGCCACACATTTACAGTGCTAACCAACATATATACATTTTCTTCTGTCCTCTATGGACAGGGTTAGAGATGTGTTAAACATATAGTTCAAGGGTTTATTGAACAATCAACCACAGAAGGTGATTCGGTGCTTTTAAAATGCTAAGCTAACCTACATTCGTAAATACATAGATATGCAGATTTACGTATGCCCTACATAAAGTGTTCGATGTGTCTTTTACATAGTGTCATTAATGTGCATTTACAAAGGTGAAATGTAATTCTGATCAGCTTCCATATATACTTCATACACATACATATACATACACACACACACGTATATGTACATATACATATATACATACATACACACACACACACACATGCATGCACATACATTTGTCTCTTTTACTCTGACAGGGTGAGATAGCTGATAGAGAAACCAGTGTGCAATTAAGCACTTAATCACTGAAGGTGCTTTTACAAGTTACAAGTTTTAAAGTTACAAGCTCAGGTTACATAGTTACATCAAATACATACATTGTATAATTGATACATTACATGGTTAATCTTATCTTCTTCTTGAGGTTATCTTGAGATGATTTCGGGGCTTTAGTGTCCCCGCGGCCCGGTCCTCGACCAGGCCTCCACCCCCAGGAAGCAGCCCGTGACAGCTGACTAACACCCAGGTACCTATTTTACTGCTAGGTAACAGGGGCATAGGGTGAAAGAAACTCTGCCCATTGTTTCTCGCCGGCGCCTGGGATCGAACCGAGGACCACAGGATCACAAGTCCCGCGTGCTGTCCGCTCAGCCGACCGGCTCCCTTACCGGATCTTGGGTATAAGTCCAATATATCATCAAGTGTTCCAGTACTCATATAGTAATTACACAGTTGGAGTAAATGAAGGTCGTGTCGTCAGCAAATAGAATTGGTTTGAGGTGTTGGGAGGCATTTGGAAGGTCATTAATGTAGATGAGAAAGAGGAGAGGGCCAAGTATGCTGCCCTGAGGAACAGCAATGTTGATGGGTAGGGTGGGAGAAATTGAATTATTCACAGAAACATACTGGAGCCTGTCAGTAAGGTAAGACTTTATGTACTGCAGGGAGTGTCCTCTGACTCCATAATGTTGTAATTTAAGAAGAAGGTTTTGGTGGTTGACAGTGTCAAAAGCCTTACGCAGGTCGGGAGGCTTTTTTGTAAATAAGAGTTGGTATCTCCTCGAGGGCACTAGACTTGGTTTTAAGGGAAAGGATTATGTCAGTAACATCAGTGGAATTAGTAGGCATTAGGTACAGAGACTGTGGATAGTTACCTATAAGATAGTCCTTAACATCAGTACTGGAAGATGGAATATCATTTGCAAGGGATGACCCAATGGAAGAGAAGAACCTATTGAACTCAAAAGCAGTGTCAGGGGCTGAAAGCTGACCATCATTATTTGAAGCACATAGTGCATTCTGGTGACAAACGTCATGAGTGACGAGAGTGTGGGATGAGTTTCACTCGGCTTGAACATGTGAAGACTCATGTTAGTGCATTCAGGTGGCAAACCTTGTGAGAGTCCAGCGTGTAGGAAGAGATTCAAGAATTTTGGATATATGAGAAGGCACATATTAGATTAAGGACCTGCCCGAAACGCTGCGCGTACTAGTGGCTTTACAAGATTATAAATACTATGCTATGTATTCTCACAAACCCAATGTACCTTCTTGCATATAAATAAATAAATAAATAAATAAATAAATAAATAAATAAATAAATAAATAAATAAATAAATAAATAAATAAATAAATAAATATTAGTACATTCAAGTGAGGAACCTCATGAGGGCCCAGAGTGCGCGAAGTTATTCAGTTATTGCTACCCAATCTCCCAATCTTTATGTACCCAATCTGAACATCTTTATCATTGTGATCATTGCTGTCTTATATGTACTGTCAATCTGCTGTATGGTGTCTATTAATCTTGTTTAAATTACCAATCAAGCTGTCAATGTAATCAATCAGAGCTTTAATATACCAATGTGCTTTAATATACTTACTAATCTCTCTCATCTCATTTTTTTTCTTGCAATGTATTTGTTATCATTTTATTAATTCTGATAGAATTTATCTACTTAAAATTATCTGTTAGATTAAGGACCTGCCCGAAACGCTGCGCGTACTAGTGGCTTTACAAGAGTGTAAATATTTAACATGTTGGAGAGGGGTACATGCCGTTTTGGAACAGGGTGTAGATACTTCCACCCTAAATTATGTCAATTTTCAATTAGGGACAAAAAATGCTACAATCTTCAGTGTCCGGAATTCCATGTGAGAGGTACACAGCGTTATAGACGGGAAGATCAATATGACACTACTGGAAATTTTTTAGAGGAAGGCAGAAAC
Organism: Procambarus clarkii; assembly: GCF_040958095.1. NCBI lineage: Eukaryota > Metazoa > Arthropoda > Malacostraca > Decapoda > Cambaridae > Procambarus > Procambarus clarkii. Next base: position 35,566,264 of record NC_091197.1, on the reverse strand, counting down.
AGAGTAGTAAATATAAGAGAGAGGAACAGTCAGATGGAACCACTACAGGATTACAGAGGGGAACGGAGATACCCACAAGACTGGAATACAAATTACCAACAAGCACACAGGTACTACACCACACAACACCCGTCCTACTACCAAAACTGGACGAATCACTTCCAAAACGACACACCCTGGACGCAAACACAGTGGTCTCCTTACCAGAGCCTCAGATATTAACACCAAGTAAGGCTTCCAGCACTTCCACTAACACGATAACATAATTTATATTTGCCAACATCCAGGGTATAAAAACATGCAAATCCAACAAAGTTCACTTTATTGATGGTCTCCTTCATGAGGCAAATGCAGTGTTTGCAGCCCTAACAGAAACTCACACAAAGGACTACCATGATGGTGAAATATGGATCTCAGAGTACAATCTTTTCAGATGTGATAGGAAACACCGGCTTCAGGGTGGGGTCAGCCTCTACATCAAAGACACACTCATCTGTACTGAGCTGCTAAACACCTCATATGATATGGTGGAAGTGCTGATAATCAAAATAGAGATTCTAAATGTAGTTATTGTCCTTGTATATAAGTCACCGGAGGCAAACCCTCAGCAGTTTAAAGACCAACTAATGAAAATAGAACACTGCTTGGAAAACCTCACAAATCCAGCTCCGAACATCATCCTGCTTGGGGACTTCAACCTACGGCACCTGAAATGGAAGCACCTGGCTAATACAGTAATATCAGAAAGAATACCAGGAAGTAGCCTAAATGAACAGGCACATGCAAATGACCTGCTACGGATGTGCGACAGGTTTGCCTTAAACCAGCAAATAGTAGAACCAACTAGGAAAGAGAACACGCTGGACCTCATTTTCACTAATAATGATGAATTGATCAGGAACATAATGATTACAAATACCTGTTACTCAGATCACAACTTAATTGAAGTTATGACAACCATGGGGAGTAGACCTTCAAAACCAGTCCAGATTCCCAGTGGAGGAGATTTCAGCAAATTCAACTTCAATAATAAACAGATAAACTGGGAGCAAATAAACCAGGACTTCATAGAAATAAACTGGGAAGAACAGCTAGAAAATGCAAACCTGAACCAGTGCCTGGAAAAAATAAGCTCTGTAGCACTAGAAATATGTTCAAACCGGATACCCCTAAGAAAAAAGAGAAAGAGATGCAGATTGGAACGGGAACGTCGTTCCCTATATAGGCGAAGAAAACGAATCGCGGAACAACTTGAGAGTCGCACCCTATCTCAAGAACGGCGAAGAAGGTTAGGTAGAGAAATAGAAACAATTGAACTCAAGCTACAAGAATCATACAAAACCCAGGAGAGGCAAAGAGAGCAAAAGGCCATCAGTGAAATAGAGAGAAATCCGAAATATTTTTTCTCCTATGCAAAATCAAGATCAAAAACCACATCTAGTATCGGGCCCCTGCGAAAGGGAGATGGAATTTTCACCGATGACAACAAAGAAATGAGCGAGCTACTGAGGAAGCAGTACGACTCTGTTTTCAGTGAGCCATTAAACGCACTAAAGATTGATAACCCAAATGAATTTTTCATGGATATGATACCAACATCAAATCATATATCAGACGTCACCCTATCCCCACTAGATTTTGAAGAAGCCATAAACAGTATGCCTATGCACTCTGCACCAGGCCCGGATTCTTGGAACTCCATATTCATCAAGAACTGTAAAAAACCACTATCGCAGGCTCTCCACATTCTGTGGAGACAAAGCCTAGATACTGGCGTTATTCCTGATATACTAAAAACAGCAGAGATAGCACCACTTCATAAAGGAGGAAATAAGGCAGAGGCAAAAAATTACAGACCGATAGCACTAACATCGCACATTATAAAAAATTTTGAGAGAATGCTAAGAAGTAAGATCACAAAATACATGGGATCACAGCATCTACATAACCCCGGACAACATGGTTTCAGAACAGGGCGCTCTTGCCTGTCACAGTTGCTGGACCACTATGATATAGCATTAGATGCTATGGAAGACAAACAAAACGCTGATGTAATTTACACAGATTTGGCAAAAGCTTTTGATAAATGTGATCATAGCGTTATTGCACATAAAATAACGTTCAAAAGGAATTACCGGAAAAATAGGCAGATGGATCTACAATTTCCTGACCAACAGAACCCAATGTGTAATAGTCAACAAAATAAAATCCAGCCCATCAACCGTGAAGAGCTCAGTCCCCCAGGGTACTGTGCTTGCTCCAGTACTTTTTCTCATCCTCATTTCGGACATAGACAAGAACACAACCTATAGCACTGTATCATCCTTTGCAGATGACACTAGGATCTTCATGAGAGTAGGCAGCATAGAGGACACGGCAAACCTCCAGTCAGATGTAAATCAGGTCTTTATATGGGCTACAGAAAATAATAGATGATTCAGATTCAGATTCAGATGTTTATTCAGGTAAGGTATATACATACAAGTGATGTTACATTAATGGATTGATATATAGATAGAGCTAGTACATACAATGCCTAAAGCCACTATTACGCAATGCGTTTCGGGCAAGAAAAAACATTAATATCTAGAACTTAATACTAATTGAGCATAAAGAATAAAAGATGTTGAGAACAAATACAAATAAAGATAAAAAAAAAGGGGGAACATGACTGAAAAAGCAGCACAAATACAATAGGTTGACAAACAGTGTTGATTAAAAAAAAGAAAAAAAAAAAAAAAATAACAGACATGGGTTGACAATAGAGGAGTGAGGTAGATTACAGGGAATTTATTAGGTAGTGTTTAGTTTTTATCTTAAACTGGTTGAGAGAGGTACAGTCTTTAACATGGTTGGGAAGGTCATTCCACATTCTGGGCCCCTTGATTTGCAGAGCATTTCTAGTTTGATTAAGACGTACTCTAGGAATATCAAAACTGTATTTATTTCTGGTGTGGTGCTCATGGGTTCTGTTACAACCTTCTATGAAGCTTTTAAGATCAGGATTGGCATTATAGTTTAGCGTTTTATATGTGTATAATACACATGAGAGAATGTGCAGTGACTTAATATCTAACATATTAAGAGATTTGAGTAGGGGTACCGAGTGATGTCTGGGGCCAGAGTTGGATATTGTTCTAATAGCGGCTTTGTGTTGGGTAATTAGAGGACGTAAGTGATTTTGGGTAGTAGAACCCCAAGCACAAATACCATAGTTGAGATAAGGATAGATAAGGGAGTAATAGAGAGTCACCAGAGCAGGGCGTGGTACATAATATCTGATCTTAGAAAGAATGCCCACAGTTTTTGAAACTTTTTTTGATATATTTAGAATGTGTCCCTGGAAATTCAGCTTGTGGTCAATGAGAATGCCAAGGAATTTGCCATCTAATTTGTTACAAATTTGGGTATTGTTTATTTTGAGATTTATAAGACTAGAGGATTTATTGCCAAACAGAATATAGAAGGTTTTGTCAATGTTAAGGGTGAGTTTGTTGGCAGCTAGCCAAAGATGGACTTTATTTAGCTCAGTATTTACTGTGGCATTTAGAGCAAGAGGGTCAGGACTGGAGTAAATGAAGGTTGTGTCGTCAGCAAATAGAATTGGTTTGAGGTGTTGGGAGGCATTTGGAAGGTCATTAATGTAGATGAGAAAGAGGAGAGGGCCAAGTATGCTGCCCTGAGGAACACCAATGTTGATGGGTAGGGTGGGAGAAATTGTATTATTCACAGAAACATATTGGAGCCTGTCAGTAAGGTAGGACTCGAGGTATTGTAGGGAGTGTCCTCTGACTCCATAATGATGTAGTTTAAGAAGAAGGTTTTGGTGGTTGACAGTATCAAAAGCTTTACGCAGGTCCACAAATAACCCAACAGGGAGCTCCTTTTTATCAAGAGCTGTATGAATCGAGTTAAGCATACTAATAAGTGCATCGTTAGTGCTTTTTTTGGGTCTGAAGCCATATTGGCAAGGGCTAAGTATATTGAGTTTGGCTAGATATGAGTAAAGCTGCTTGTATATAAGTTTTTCAAAAATTTTTGACAAGTTTGGCAGGATTGATATAGGTCTGTAGTTGTTAACATCTGTGGGGTCACCACATTTGTGGACAGGCGTTACTCTCGCTTTTTTTAGAATATCTGGAAAGGTTTGGAGTTCAAGTGACTTGTTGAAGAGCAAAGCAATAGCAGGGGCTAAAGATCTGGAGGCTTTTTTGTAAATTAAAGTTGGTATCTCCTCAAGGGCACCAGACTTGGTTTTAAGGGAAAGGATTATCTCATTGACGTCAGTGGAGTTAATAGGCTTTAGGTACAGAGACTGTGGATAGTTACCTGTAAGATAGTCCTTAATGTCAGTACTGGAAGATGGAATATCATTTGCAAGGGATGAACCAATGGAAGAGAAGAACCTATTGAACTCAATAGCAGAATCAGAGGCTGAAAGCTGACCATCGTTATTAGACAGGAGAGTCGGTTTGTTATTTAAAGATTTCTTTGATCCCAATATTTGTGAAATTGTGCTCCAAGTTTGTTTAATGTTGCTCTTTATTTGAGTAAATTTATCTTCGTAGTAATTAGTTTTGGCTCGTCTAATTATCTTAGTTAGCAATAATGAGTAATTCTTTGAGAATTCTTTGGAGACTGTTCCTAGCCTATACTTCTTCTCAAGGTCGTGTTTTTTGTTAATGGATTTTTGTTAAGGTCTAGTGATTAAGGGTATGAGGACGCAGGAATTCATACAGTTGAGGAAGCTAACAGCAGTAGGGTGTTCTGGCTCGCAGAGGTCAATATTAAAGTCCCCTGCGATAATTAGGTGGTTTTTGTTCAGTCTGTTATCAAGTATTAGATTTCTAAGGTTTGAGTTGAATACAGACACATCAGTGTTGGGAATTCTATAGACTGCACCCACAGACAGGACAGACTCGGCACCCTTGACTCTGAAGCTGGCGAAGATATACTCCCCATAGCAGTCTCTAGTTCTAATTTCTTTTAGGCATGTTAGTTCTTGGTGGTAGTAAAGAGCAGTGCCACCACCTCTCTGAAGTTGACGACAGTTGTGAATTGCTGAGTAGTTAGGCATGTTAAAGAGTTGAGTAGTATCCTCTTTCAACCATGTTTCAGTAAGTATAATAAAAGAGAATTTGTTGCCAATAGTTTCAATCAAGGCACTAACATCATCGAAGTGTTTACCTAGGGATCTAACGTTCAAATTGATTACAGAGATATTGTGATTATGAGTTAATACATTGTTTACATCATGTGCTGCAAAATATCTGCAATTTAGATCATTAAAGTGATTATTGTCATAGATAGTGGATAAGAGGTTAAGTTCTGGGTCTATACTTGACTGCATAAAAGAAGCTGATTGTAGAATCAGAAATAAGTAGAAAAAAGCTATAAAATAGGGAAAAATATATACACAATACTGTACAAAACAAACACAAAAGGGGCTTACAGGGGTACAATGGAGTAAGGGAGTATGGCTAGGCTAGGCAACCTAGGCAATTAATGAGATTAAAGAAAAAACATGTAAACATGGACTATACAAAACACAAGATATGGAAATACAAAACAAAAAATATAAGCAAGACTAAGCAATACAAAAAAACAAAAAAACAAATTGAGCAAAAATGAGGTAGATTGCTTACGAGTACTCACAGGCACACTGTAAGTAACAATTTGCAATTTGAGATGCAGGCAAAGCCAGGGGTACAATGGAGTAAGGGAGCATGGCAAGGCTAGGCAACCTAGGTAATAAATGAAATCAAAGAAAAGTTGAATAATAAACATAAGCAAATTTAAGCTAATGATTAATAACTATAAATAGTTCAGTAATGACTGTATAATTAAAAAGACCTGAAGAACTACTTAATAACTCAATTAAATAATTTCGGTAAATGACTAGGTAAGAGTAAGTTAAAAATTAAGTCAGAAAATGAACCAAGGAGACTTAGGATACCTAGCCCCACTAGTTGACAGGGGGTTAATTAAGTTAATTCATTGGGAGTGATAAGGTGAGACAAACCACATTGGGAGAGGAAAGTGTTGAGGTTTTCTTCTCTAGTAATAGTAAACATTTTGCCCTCTGCGGTTTTTCTCACCTTTATCAGACCATCTCTAACGAAGCACTGATGAATAGCATCTGGGTTTTGTTGCCGGATTTGACGCAGGCGGTAGAGGATTTGCTGTCTGTTCCTGGTCAAGCACTCGATGACCACTGATGGTCATCGTGTCTGATCGAGGGAGGACGCTACGCACGCTACGCTCCTCACTATAAGCTGTATATCAGCCCTTAAACTTACGCCAGATGATGTAGACCACCACCCACAGGCAGCTAAGTACATGGAGTCCAAGCATGTTATAGCAAAACCAAAGTAACCGACCTAAATCAACTCATTCCATCTCAAATACGTTTCAAAACAATCCTCTACGGTGTGAGTACCAGTACATGCTGCCGCCACCGCGCTGCCTGACGCAAGTTTCTTCTCAACATATACCCCTCAGTCCATTCTAACCAATCATGTCTCCTAAAAATGTGACTGTGCAGGGAAATAAGGGCAGCAAACCCCTTAACAAGACATCCATCCCGGCCAACAATAACAATATCCGTGTTTCTCCGTCTGGAAGCTCTGGGGTCCGGGGTGGCGGGGCTGCCCTCCCCTCCACCCCATTGAGCAAAGGAGCAGAGTCCTCTCAACCCTCTCCTATGAACATGCTAGCATCCCAGTATAATCAACTCAAGCGAGCTTCCGGTCCCTCACCGGAATTCACTAACTGGACCGAGAATCTGTGGTTCAAAAAGTTGTGCCTAGTCCTCGAATCACAAAATTCTATCATCTTGAGTCTTCTCAACGAGAATCTAGCGAACCGCGCTAATCTCCAACAACAACAACAAGAAATAACCCTCCTCCGCGAGGATATTAGAAACTACAAGGCTAGCCAAGACCAACTACAGCATGATTTGAATGATCTCCATGAGGTAAACAACCTTCGGAAAACTGATGAAGCCTTAAAAAAGCAGGAGGAAGCTCTCAGCAAAATGACTGCATGTATCAGTACATTTTCAGCTCAACGTTCCGTCTCCCAGGAGGAACAAGACCAGCAAAAGCTGCTAGACTCTGTTATCGTGTCGTCCCAAGATATACCTGTGGAACATGAAGGTGAAAATTGTTTCGAAATAGCTCAGGATCTCTTAAAAAACAAATTGCAGCTCAATCTAAACAAAACTGACGTTGTTGCTGCCTACAGAGTAGGCAAAAAGAATCCATCAGGTCTAAATCAACGGAAAATTCGCCTGAAGCTGTCTTCCCAGTTCACGAAATCCAATCTAGTCCGGACAGCTGCATCCCTACGGAAGGGATTATACATCAACGAGTGCTTGACCAGGAACAGACAGCAAATCCTCTACCGCCTGCGTCAAATCCGGCAACAAAACCCAGATGCTATTCATCAGTGCTTCGTTAGAGATGGTCTGATAAAGGTGAGAAAAACCGCAGAGGGCAAAATGTTTACTATTACTAGAGAAGAAAACCTCAACACTTTCCTCTCCCAATGTGGTTTGTCTCACCTTATCACTCCCAATGAATTAACTTAATTAACCCCCTGTCAACTAGTGGGGCTAGGTATCCTAAGTCTCCTTAATATGGTGTTTAACGAAGATAAGTTCCAGCTCATGCGCTATGGAAAAAATGAAAATATAAAAACGGAAACCACGTACAAAACTCAGGCAAATCATGACATAGAACGAAAAGGCAATGTAAAGGATCTGGGTGTACTCATGTCGGAAGACCTTACCTTTAAAGAACACAATAAGGTAGCCGTCACAACTGCAAGAAAAATGACAGGTTGGATAACAAGAACTTTTCACACTAGAGATGCTATACCGATGATGACACTTTTCAAAACGCTTGTGCTCTCTAGAGTGGAGTACTGCTGCACAATGACAGCCCCTTTCAAAGCTGGAGAAATTGCCGACCTGGAGAGCGTGCAGAGATCCTATACTGCTAGAATTCACTCAGTAAAACACCTAAACTATTGGGACCGACTAAAGAGCCTAAATCTGTACTCCCTTGAGCGCAGGCGGGAGAGATATATAATAATTTACACGTGGAAAATGTTAGAGGGGCTGGTCCCAAACCTGCACACAGAAATAACATCACATGAGACCAGAAGACATGGCAGGATGTGCAGAATACCCCCGTTGAAAAGCGGAGGTGCAACAGGTACTCTGAGAGAGAACTCTATCAACATCAGAGGCCCGAGACTGTTCAACACGCTTCCACTACACATAAGGGGCATAACTGGCCGACCCCTCACAGTGTTCAAGAGAAAACTGGATAAGCACCTCCAAAGGATACCTGATCAACCAGGCTGTGACTCATACGTCAGGCTGCGAGCAGCCGCGTCCAACAGCCTGGTTGATCAGTCCAGCAACCAGGAGGCCTGGTCGACGACCGGGCCGCGGGGACGCTAAGCCCCGGAAGCTCCTCAAGGTAGCCTCAAGGTAGAAGTATGAAGACTCACAGGAAGGTGCATGTGGATGAAATACCTTTTGAATATGCCAAGTGTGGCAAAAAATTTAGAGCATGTGGAAATATAATAAAGCACATACATGTTAGTGCTTTCTGGTGACCAACCTCATGAATGTCATTAGTCTCCCGTGGTGTAGTGGTAAGACACTCGCCTGGCGTTCTGCGAGCGCTTTGTCATGGGTTCGTATCCTGGCCGGGGAGGATTTACTGGGCGCAAATCCTTAACTGTAGCCTTTGTTTAACTCAACAGTAAAATGTGTACTTGGTTGTAACAACGATTCTTCGCGGCGGGGATCGTATTCCAGGGACCTGCCCGAAACGCTACGCGTACTAGTGGCTCTACAACAATGTAACAACTCTTATATATATCCAAAAAAAAAAAAAATATGTCCAAAGTTTGGGAAGAGATTCAGCCGGTTTGAACATGTAAAGAGGCACAATATTTACCAGAATTTACCTGAGGGCCACTAATACTAGTGGCCTCGATGAGGACAGGAAGCTGGCGGCTTGTCAAATGTCCCCCCATTTATCCTGTTGATGTTTTCCAGCTGTATTATAAAACCCGGCAGAGTTTAGGCGTTTGTGGCTTTGGTGGGTATGCATGTCCTCGGGTTTACAACTCTATGGGTGAACAAGCATCTCCTGTTCTAAGTCCTACATTGTGGCATGTTGAGCTTGAAACCGCTGCTCCTTGTTGTTGTTATATCTGACCTTTTGAAGTTCTTCTCTTCCATTGGGTCATCCCTTGCAAATGATATTCCATCTTCCAGTACTGATGTTAAGGACTATCTTACAGGTAACTATCCTCAGTCTTACAGGTAACTATCCACAGTCTTACAGGTAACTATCCTCAGTCTTACAGGTAACTATCCTCAGTCTTACAGGTAACTATCCTCAGTCTTACAGGTAACTATCCTCAGTCTTACAGGTAACTATCCTCAGTCTTACAGGTAACTATCCTCAGTCTTACAGGTAACTATCCACAGTCTTACAGGTAACTATCCTCAGTCTTACAGGTAACTATCCTCAGTCTTACAGCTAACTATCCACAGTCTTACAGGTAACTATCCATAGTCTTACAGGTAACTATCCACAGTCTTACAGGTAACTATCCACAGTCTTACAGATAACTATCCACAGTCTTACAGGTAACTATCCACAGTCTTACAGGTAACTATCCACAGTCTTACAGGTAACTATCCTCAGTCTTACAGGTAACTATCCACAGTCTTACAGATAACTATCCACAGTCTTACAGGTAACTATCCACAGTCTTACAGGCAACTATCCACAGTCTTACAGGTAACTATCCACAGTCTTACAGGTAACTATCCTCAGTCTTATAGGTAACTATCCACAGTCTTACAGGTAACTATCCACAGTCTTACAGGTAACTATCCACAGTCTTACAGGTAACTATCCACAGTCTTACAGGTAACTATCCACAGTCTTACAGGTAACTATCCACAGTCTTACAGGTAACTATCCACAGTCTTACAGCTAACTATCCACAGACGCCCAACTGCCTTCAGGTCGCCCCTATATCCTTGCCACTATTTACGAGACCATCACAATTCCTCCTCCAACACTTCCTCACACGTTACTCACGTAGCTTCCTCACACGTTACTCACGTAGCTTCCTCACACGTTACTCACGTAGCTTCCTCACACGTTACTACCGTAGCTTCCTCACACGTTACTCACGTAGCTTCCTCACACGTTACTCACGTAGCTTCCTCACACGTTACTACTGTAGCTTCCTCACACGTTACTATTGTAGCTTCCTCACACGTTACTCACGTAGCTTCCTCACACGTTACTCACGTAGCTTCCACACACGTTACTCACGTAGCTTTCTCACATGTTACTCACGTAGCTTCCTCGCACGTTACTCACGTAGCTTCCTCACACGTTACTCACGTAGCTTCCTCACACGTTACTACCATAGCTTCCTCACACGTTACTACCATAGCTTCCTCACACGTTACTCACGTAGCTTCCTGTTACGACCCTGGGTTCTCCAGTGGAAACCAGAGGTCAAAATTGAGCTATTAAACTTTCTGGTAGTACAGTTGTGCATCTCGAATGGCAATTGTTTGTATCTTCCCTGCCAGACGTAAGACTATTATTGTTTCTCAAAGAGCATTTAAAGACTGAGCTGGGGGTTGATTATTAAATAATAACATAGGCACCAACTTTGCTTACTAATACTTTCTAATCATTCATAAAGTAACAATACGTTGCATAGGGGAAGATCTTTTATGTGCTTAGCTACACGATCAATTAGGCTCCTTCCGGCACCACGACATGAGGGAGGCTAGCTGGTCGCTAGGAGCTCTCTCTTCTCTGGCTGGTGTTCGTGCGGATAAGATCTACTCTGTGGCTGCACCCCTACTCTTCTCCCTTCTCCTCTTACTTATTTCCCTTACCTGAAGTTCCTGTATCCTTAAGTTAAGTACGGGGCATTATTAAGTGTACCTACTCTGGTAGTAACGATTGGTGAGACCTGGGGGTAGTATTTGCCAGTGTTTTGGGTACTCCTAAGTGTTGTGTTTTGTATTAGGGTCCCACGTGGTTTCCCTACCCTAAGCTGCATCCAGCTTCAGTGCTTATCCAGCAGTACTTTACCCTAGCTTGTTATTAGTGTAAACCTTGTATCCTGTCTAAGTGGACCAAGGCTTTTAACGTAAGATAGCGTGGTAAAGTTATTATTATTATTGTTATTGGTGTGAGTGTATATGGGGGGTTGGTAAGGGGTTAATAAATAAGTACATGAATTACAGAGTATCCCTTCTTCAAGTGTGGGAGCGCATTGATCAACCCTTAGACTAACATATATGGTCTAGTAGCAAGTTATTACTACTGTGGATAGTTTATTTTGGGGGCCGGGCCTTTTAGCTCTCCCATATTTGATACTCTTGTCTTCTAACTACCCTTACCCCTTAATAGTACCAGTACCCCATAGTAGCCCCACATCTATTTTTGTAACAAGTGGTTGGCCAGTCCGGGAGGAACATTATAAGTGTAAAAAATTAGATTCTTGAGTGCCAAAATTAAAATTTTTTGTTTTCCGCAGAACGGTTGTGTGCTAGCCTAGGGTCCAGCTCATCTAGCAAAGGACATTCTTGCACTGACTGGACACCCAGCTGGATCCCTTCACGATTAAGGGTAGTGTGGCCTTGTGTTAGGGGCCGTGCAAATTTTTGTTTTTTTCCAATTTTTATTTTTTAATTTTTTCTTTGGCTGGGAGCTAAAATTATTAGTGATGTCTTCTGAAATGCAGAAACTGGCAAGGGAGCCTTCAGTGGTAGAGATAAAGAAACTTAAAAAGTCTAATTTAGTATTGTTAGGCCAGGAATTTGGCCTAGAATTAAATGTCGCAGATAAAAAGTGGACTTTGGTGAATGAAATATTACAACATTGTATTGATGAAGAACTATTGGCAAGTGATACACCTTTATGCCAGCCTAGCCAAGCAGAAAGTGCAACTCATAGGGAGAGAGAATTAGCTTTAGAGTTAGCAAAAATAAAATTAGAGGAGCAAAGACTCAAAACCGAGGAGGCTAGAATTAGAGTGAATGCCACTGGACCTCCACCTGCCGGGGATTCAAACCCCAGGCATTATGAGAAAAAGCATAATTTGCCTGAATTTTCCGAGTCAGACCCTGAAAGGTTTTTCAACCATTTTCAGAGATTGGCCATGTCCATGAACTGGCCAAAGGAAGAGTGGGTGAAAATCCTACAGGGAAGACTTAGGGGTAAAGCACAAGATATTTTCATAAACATGCCTGACGACGAGTGTTTCGAATATGATAAAGTCAGGGAATGTATTTTGCGGGCATATAAAATTACTCCTGAAGCTCACCGCCAAGTTTATCGTAACCTTAGGCCTACTCACAACCAACCGCTCACTGAATTTGTGAATGATCAAATTCGATTATTTGATAGATGGATTCGCTCGGCGAAAGCCGAAACATACGAGGCTCTCAGGAACTTAGTTTTAATGGAGCATTTTATAGATGTTATGCCAGAGAACGTATCACATTACATTAGAGGAAGGGTAGAGGTAAATTCTAAAATAGGGGATTTGGCCAAATTGGCAGAAAACTACCAATTGGCGGGCAAAAGGCCCAATAAAAATAATTATACCCCACAGAGTAGCAAAACTTATACCCACAGCCAGTCCAGACCAGCTCATTCTAACCCTTTACCTAATGCACCTTCTGTTTCAGACATAACTAACCCTGTTAAAGTGTCTAGCCCAACGGCACCTAAAGGTGAACCGAAGGGTAATTCTGTTAGTAATGTCTCTTCTCCCCGACGTTTTTGTGGTCACTGTAATCGTTCAAACCACAATATTAGCCGTTGTTGGCAACTGTACCCAGAAAAAAGACCCAATGCTCTAGTTGTGACACAGGGCTTGAGGCCTTCGGAAGGGTTAGGGAGTAAGACCTCCAACCCACAGTGGTTGGACTTGCTTACCCCATTCTTATCGAAAGGGAGACTACTTTTGTCTGAGGGTTCTTCCTGGAAGGACGTGGTGATCTTCCGAGACACCGGTGCCATCCAGACTTTAATTTTAGAGAGTGCATTGCAAGGTGCCAACACTCTCGACACTGGAGAGGTGGTACTGGTCGAGGGTGTCACTAGTGATACTCGAGCAGTACCCCTCCATAAGGTTACCCTGGAATCTGATTTCCACAAGGGTGTTTGTACAGTCGGAGTCACTTCATACCTACCTTTCCCTAATGTTGATGTAATAGTTGGTAATGATTTAGCAGGGGATAAGGTAGGGGACTCCAGACTGCCTATTATGTTGCCTACCCCTAAGGTTTGCCTGGATCCACCCGCCGCAGAGGATAATGTTGTGTACCCTGCGTGCGCGGTGACCAGGTCTATGGGACTTAAATGTAAGGGCAGCCCTGTGCTTGCCAAGGTGGTAAATCCCGAGGTCACGAGGAGCTTTCCGAGTGGTGAAAACCAAGTGGACCTCGCGGACACATTCATGGCCCGACTCGATGACGTGGCCGAGGACATTGTGGAGAGCCTGCCACCGCCATCTACCGAGAGTAGTGGGGAGGTGGAGGAGAACACTGTTGAGCCTCGGCCAATGGCATCTGACCAAGGCCTAGATGCCTCCTTGAGTGAGTTACAGAAAGCTGACCCCACTCTTGCAGATTGTCATGAGACAGCCGTCTCTATGAAGGAAATTGTAGACGCAGCAACTGGTTACTACTACAATGATCGGATTTTGATGAGAAAATGGAGACCACAGAGAGCTCCCTTGTCAAATGAGTGGGAGGTAGTCCACCAGGTTATGTTGCCAACCTGCTATAGAGAAAGAGTTTTGGCAGCTGCTCATGTTGATCCTATGGGGGGACATCAAGGTATTAATATTACGTATCACAAAATTTTAAAGTATTTTTTCTGGCCCAAGCTGAAAAGCGATGTGGCAAAATTTTGTAATGCGTGTATTGTTTGTCAACTGGTTGGGAAACCAAACCAGACTCCACCTAAAGCTCCTCTAAGGCCTATTGTCATGCCAGAGGAACCATTTTCTCATGTGGTAATGGACTGTGTTGGACCATTACCTAGAACTAAGTCTGGTAATATCTACCTAATCACGATGATGTGTATCACTACTCGTTACCCAGAGGCTTTTGCTGTAAGGAACATCCCAGCAAAAACTGTTGTTGCTCGTATGTTGCAATTTTTTTCCACTTTTGGACTGCCTCGGGTCATGCAAACTGACAATGGTACTAATTTTAAGTCTGATGTTTTTGAGCAATTTTGTAAGGAACATGGAATAACTCATAAGGTTTCCAGCCCATACCATCCACAGAGTCAGGGGGTAATTGAACGTTTCCATCTAACTCTGAAGCAGATGTTGAAGACATCGTGCGAGAGTTCCCACACCTTCTGGGATGAGAATTTACCGTATGTTTTGTTTGCGGCTAGAGAGGGATTACAAAGTTCACTGGGCTGTTCTCTTTTTGAGTTAGTCTTTGGCCATAAAGTTCGTGGACCCTTGCAAATGTTACAGGAGAATCTGTTAGGGAACGTAACGTTAACCGAAGGTTCGGCTTTCTTTGCGCAACACCACCAGAGACTCAAGGACTGCAAGGCGGCTGCATTAAAGTATCTTGGCAAGGCCCAAGAAAAGATGAAAGAACGTAACGATGCTAAATCTAAGTTACGGGTATTTCAGCCTGGTGACCCTGTCCTGGTATTAAAGCCTCGACTAGGGAACACTATGTCCCACAAGTACGAAGGCCCCTACATTGTGACAGAAAAGACTGGGGACCTCACGTACAAAGTGAGGCACTCTGACAAACGTAACCAGGTAATGCTCATACATGTAAATCGACTGAAGAAGTTCCAGGGCCCCAGGCCCATTGCACTAACCAATGTTTCCATTTCCAGTGAGAGAGGGGATGATTGTTCTGGGGACCCAACTAATCTCATTTTCAATAATTCTAGTTCTGTGAATGCTGTGGAGGGACTGTCCCATTTGCAGATGGCCCAACGTGAAGAGGTGCAGTCGTTGGTTGATGAATTCTCCAGTCTGTTCGGGGAGGTCCCGACCCAGACTGATGCCATTTGCCATGATGTCGAGTTGACGGACTACACTCCCATTCGCCTTCAACCCTATCGGATGAGTCCAGAAAAGAAGGCCATCGTACGGAAGGAGGTCGACTTCTTGCTCCAGCACGGCCTCATCCGGCCGAGCCAGGGCTCTTGGTGCTCGCCCTGCCTTTTGGTCCCCAAACCAGACGGCTCCTGGCGATTATGCACCGACTATCGGCAGCTCAACAAGGTGACCATTGTGGATGCCTATCCGCTGCCCCTCCTCGAGGACTGCATCGACGAGTTGGGAAATGCCAAGTACGTTTCGAAATTCGACCTCTCGAGGGGGTATTATCAAATCCCACTCACTGAACGTGCTAAACAGCTAGCGGCGTTTGTGGCACCCGAGGGTGTTTTTGAGTATCAAGTGTTACCGTTCGGCTTGCGTAATGCTCCGGCCACGTTCCAGAGACTCATGAACTCTCTACTCGCTAAGGTGCCAAATTGTCGGGCGTATTTAGATGATATCGTGCTGTTTGACAGTAATTGGGCTGACCACATAGCTAGGTTACGCCAGTTGTTTGCCATCTTGAAAAGGGCAAACCTTACCTTAAATGCTAAAAAGTGTCATTTTGGCCAAGGCACAGTGACGTACCTCGGTTATGAAGTGGGCCAAGGAAAAGTGTTACCTCGGCAAGATAAAATCAGTGCCATTCTGGAGTATCCAGTACTAAAGTCTAAAAAGGACGTTCAAAGATTTATCGGTATGTGTGCGTACTATCGACGTTTTTGTCAGAACTTTTCCAGTGTTGCCACTCCTCTCACAGACTTGTTGCGGAAAGCCGTTAAATTTAAGTGGTCATCAGACTGTGCAGAGGCATTTAAAAATTTGAAATTGATCTTAGCTTCCGCCCCAGTGCTTGCTAGTCCAAGGTTCGACCGACCGTTTAAAATTCATGTTGACGCGTCTGACTCGGGTGCTGGTGCAGTGTTGTTGCAAACTGGGGATGATCAGGTGGAACACCCAGTATATTATTACTCTGTGAAATTCGACAAGGCGCAACGCAATTATTCAGTGGTAGAAAAAGAGGCGTTGGCGCTAGTGTTAACATGTAAAAAGTTCGAAGTTTACCTCACATGTAATATAGTGGAAGTGTACACGGACCATAACCCACTAGTCTTCCTGACTCAGATGAAGGGTAAGAATAAACGCATCCTCAGGTGGGCATTGTACCTACAGGACTTCAATCTTTCCATTACCCACCTACCGGGCAGACTCAACGTGATAGCCGACGCTCTGTCCCGGTTGCCTGAATAACATTCATCTGGGCCACAGAAAGCCATTTACCAACTGTCATGCTTTAGTTAATTTTTTTTTAGGTTCTCCTGTGACATTAAATATTCCGTGTCCAATTTATTTACTTCCCTGTTCTTTTATTTTTTTGTGTATGTTTTTTTTTTTCTTTCAGAGAACTCCTTTGTATTTTTTTTTGCAGAGAAATTGTTTTTGATTGATTTTTTGTTTTTGTCATATGTTTTTCTTTTTATTCTCTGTATACTCTTACAAAAAAAAATATGACTACTATTCTAGTAGTCACATTTTTTTTTTCTCTCTGAAGGGGGGAGGAGTGTTACGACCCTGGGTTCTCCAGTGGAAACCAGAGGTCAAAATTGAGCTATTAAACTTTCTGGTAGTACAGTTGTGCATCTCGAATGGCAATTGTTTGTATCTTCCCTGCCAGACGTAAGACTATTATTGTTTCTCAAAGAGCATTTAAAGACTGAGCTGGGGGTTGATTATTAAATAATAACATAGGCACCAACTTTGCTTACTAATACTTTCTAATCATTCATAAAGTAACAATACGTTGCATAGGGGAAGATCTTTAATGTGCTTAGCTGCACGATCAATTAGGCTCCTTCCGGCACCACGACATGAGGGAGGCTAGCTGGTCGCTAGGAGCTCTCTCTTCTCTGGCTGGTGTTCGTGCGGATAAGATCTACTCTGTGGCTGCACCCCTACTCTTCTCCCTTCTCCTCTTACTTATTTCCCTTACCTGAAGTTCCTGTATCCTTAAGTTAAGTACGGGGCATTATTAAGTGTACCTACTCTGGTAGTAACGATTGGTGAGACCTGGGGGTAGTATTTGCCAGTGTTTTGGGTACCCCTAAGTGTTGTGTTTTGTATTAGGGTCCCACGTGGTTTCCCTACCCTAAGCTGCATCCAGCTTCAGTGCTTATCCAGTAGTACTTTACCCTAGCTTGTTATTAGTGTAAACCTTGTATCCTGTCTAAGTGGACCAAGGCTTTTAACGTAAGATAGCGTGGTAAAGTTATTATTATTATTGTTATTGGTGTGAGTGTATATGGGGGGTTGGTAAGGGGTTAATAAATAAGTACATGAATTACAGAGTATCCCTTCTCCCAGTGTGGGAGCGCATTGCTCAACCCTTAGACTAACATATATGGTCTAGTAGCAAGTTATTACTACTGTGGATAGTTTATTTTGGGGGCCGGGCCTTTTAGCTCTCCCATATTTGATACTCTTGTCTTCTAACTACCCTTACCCCTTAATAGTACCAGTACCCCATAGTAGCCCCACATCTATTTTTGTAACACTTCCTCACACGTTACTCACGTAGCTTCCTCACATGCTACTACCGTAGCTTCCTCACACGTTACTCACGTAGCTTCCTCACACGTTACTACCGTAGCTTCCTCACACGTTACTCACGTAGCTTCCTCACACGTTACTACCGTAGCTTCCTCACACGTTACTCACGTAGCTTCCTCACACGTTACTCACGTAGCTTCCTCACACGTTACTACCGTAGCTTCCTCACACGTTACTCATGTAGCTTCCTCACACGTTACTAACGTAGCTTCCTCACACGTTACTCACGTAGCTTTCTCACACGTTACTCACGTAGCTTCCTCACACGTTACTACCGTAACTTCCTCACACGTTACTCACGTAGCTTCCTCACACGTTACTCACGTAGCTTCCTCACACGTTACTCACGTAGCTTCCTCACACGTTACAACCGTAGCTTCCTCACACGTTACTCACGTAGCTTCCTCACACGTTACTCACGTAGCTTCCTCACACGTTACTCACGTAGCTTCCTCACACGTTACTACCGTAGCTTCCCCACACGTTACTACCGTAGCTTCCTCACACGTTACTCACATAGCTTCCTCACACGTTACTACCGTAGCTTCCTCACACGTTACTCACGTAGCTTATTCACACGTTACTAACGTAGCTTCCTCACACGTTACTACCGTAACTTCCTCACACATTACTCACGTAGCTTCCTCACACGTTACTCACGTAGCTTATTCACACGTTACTCACGTAGCTTCCTCACACGTTACTCACGTAGCTTGCTCACACGTTACTACCGTAGCTTCCTCACACGTTACTCACGTAGCTTCCTCACACGTTACTCACGTAGCTTCCTCACGTTACTCACGTAGCTTCCTCACACGTTACTCACGTAGCTTCCTCACACGTTACTCACGTAGCTTCCTCACACGTTACTACCATAGCTTCCTCACACGTTACTCACGTAGCTTTCTCACATGTTACTCACGTAGCTTCCTCACACGTTACTACCGTAGCTTCCTCACACGTTACTCACGTAGCTTCCTCACACGTTACTTAAGTAGCTTCCTCACACGTTACTCACATAGCTTCCTCACACGTTACTCACGTAGCTTCCTCACACGTTACTACCATAGCTTCCTCACACGTTACTTAAGTAGCTTCCTCACACGTTACTCACGTAGCTTCCTCACACGTTACTCACGTAGCTTCCTCACACGTTACTAGCGTAGCTTCCTCACACGTTACTCGCGTAGCTTCCTCACACGTTACTCACATAGCTTCCTCACACGTTACTCACGTAGCTTCCTCACACGTTACTACCGTAGCTTCCTCACACGTTACTACCGTAGCTTCCTCACACGTTACTACCATAGCTTCCTCACACGTTACTACCATAGCTTCCTCACACGTTACTACCGTAGCTTCCTCACACGTTACTACCATAGCTTCCTCACACGTTACTACCGTAGCTTCCTCACACGTTACTACCGTAGCTTCCTCACACGTTACTACCATAGCTTCCTCACTCGTTACTACCATAGCTTCCTCACACGTTACTACCATAGCTTCCTCACACGTTACTCACATAGCTTCCTCACACGTTACTCACGTAGCTTCCTCACACGTTACTACCGTAGCTTCCTCACACGTTACTACCGTAGCTTCCTCACACGTTACTCACGTAGCTTATTCACATGTTACTACCGTAGCTTCCTCACACGTTACTCACGTAGCTTCCTCACACGTTACTCACGTAGCTTCCTCACACGTTACTCACGTAGCTTATTCACACGTTACTCACGTAGCTTCCTCACACGTTACTCACGTAGCTTGCTCACACGTTACTACCGTAGCTTCCTCACACGTTACTCACGTAGCTTCCTCACACGTTACTACCATAGCTTCCTCACACGTTACTCACGTAGCTTTCTCACACGTTACTCACGTAGCTTCCTCACACGTTACTACCGTAGCTTCCTCACACGTTACTCACGTAGCTTCCTCACACGTTACTTAAGTAGCTTCCTCACACGTTACTCACATAGCTTCCTCACACGTTACTCACGTAGCTTCCTCACACGTTACTACCATAGCTTCCTCACACGTTACTTAAGTAGCTTCCTCACACGTTACTCACGTAGCTTCCTCACACGTTACTCACGTAGCTTCCTCACACATTACTAGCGTAGCTTCCTCACACGTTACTCGCGTAGCTTCCTCACACGTTACTCACATAGCTTCCTCACACGTTACTCACGTAGCTTCCTCACACGTTACTACCGTAGCTTCCTCACACGTTACTACCGTAGCTTCCTCACACGTTACTACCATAGCTTCCTCACACGTTACTACCATAGCTTCCTCACACGTTACTACCGTAGCTTCCTCACACGTTACTACCATAGCTTCCTCACACGTTACTACCGTAGCTTCCTCACACGTTACTACCGTAGCTTCCTCACACGTTACTACCATAGCTTCCTCACTCGTTACTACCATAGCTTCCTCACACGTTACTACCATAGCTTCCTCACACGTTACTCACATAGCTTCCTCACACGTTACTCACGTAGCTTCCTCACACGTTACTACCGTAGCTTCCTCACACGTTACTACCGTAGCTTCCTCACACGTTACTCACGTAGCTTCCTCACACGTTACTCACATAGCTTCCTCACACGTTACTCACGTAGCTTCCTCACACGTTACTACCGTAGCTTCCTCACACGGTACTCACGTAGCTTCCTCACACGTTGCTACCGTAGCTTCCTCACACGTTACTATTGTAGCTTCCTCTCACGTTACTCACGTAGCTTCCTCACACGTTACTCACATAGCTTCCTCACACGTTACTCACGTAGCTTCCTCACACGTTACTACCGTAGCTTCCTCACACGTTACTACCGTAGCTTCCTCACACGTTACTCACGTAGCTTCCTCACACGTTACTCACGTAGCTTCCTCACACGTTACTCACGTAGCTTCCTCACACGTTACTCACGTAGCTTCCTCACACGTTAATACCATAGCTTCCTCACACGTTACTCACGTAGCTTTCTCACACGTTACTCACGTAGCTTCCTCACACGTTACTACCGTAGCTTCCTCACACGTTACTCACGTAGCTTCCTCACACGTTACTTAAGTAGCTTCCTCACACGTTACTCACATAGCTTCCTCACACGTTACTCACGTAGCTTCCTCACACGTTACTACCATAGCTTCCTCACACGTTACTTAAGTAGCTTCCTCACACGTTACTCACGTAGCTTCCTCACACGTTACTCACGTAGCTTCCTCACACGTTACTAGCGTAGCTTCCTCACACGTTACTCGCGTAGCTTCCTCACACGTTACTCACATAGCTTCTTCACACGTTACTCACGTAGCTTCCTCACACGTTACTACCGTAGCTTCCTCACACGTTACTACCGTAGCTTCCTCACACGTTACTACCATAGCTTCCTCACACGTTACTACCATAGCTTCCTCACACGTTACTACCGTAGCTTCCTCACACGTTACTACCATAGCTTCCTCACACGTTACTACCGTAGCTTCCTCACACGTTACTACCGTAGCTTCCTCACACGTTACTACCATAGCTTCCTCACTCGTTACTACCATAGCTTCCTCACACGTTACTACCATAGCTTCCTCACACGTTACTCACATAGCTTCCTCACACGTTACTCACGTAGCTTCCTCACACGTTACTACCGTAGCTTCCTCACACGTTACTACCGTAGCTTCCTCACACGTTACTCACGTAGCTTCCTCACACGTTACTCACATAGCTTCCTCACACGTTACTCACGTAGCTTCCTCACACGTTACTACTATAGCTTCCTCACACGGTACTCACGTAGCTTCCTCACACGTTGCTACCGTAGCTTCCTCACACGTTACTACTGTAGCTTCCTCTCACGTTACTCACGTAGCTTCCTCACACGTTACTCACATAGCTTCCTCACACGTTACTCACATAGCTTCCTCACACGTTACTACCGTAGCTTCCTCACACGTTACTACCGTAGCTTCCTCACACGTTACTCACGTAGCTTCCTCACACGTTACTCACATAGCTTCCTCACACGTTACTCACGTAGCTTCCTCACACGTTACTACCGTAGCTTCCTCACACGGTACTCACGTAGCTTCCTCACACGTTACTACCGTAGCTTCCTCACACGTTACTACTGTAGCTTCCTCACACGTTACTACCGTAGCTTCCTCACACGTTACTACCGTAGCTTCCTCACACGTTACTACCATAGCTTCCTCACACGTTACTACCATAGCTTCCTCACACGTTACTACCATAGCTTCCTCACACGTTACTCACATAGCTTCCTCACACGTTACTCACGTAGCTTCCTCACACGTTACTACCGTAGCTTCCTCACACGTTACTACTGTAGCTTCCTCACACGTTACTACCATAGCTTCCTCACACGTTACTACCATAGCTTCCTCACACGTTACTACCATAGCTTCCTCACACGTTACTACCATAGCTTCCTCACACGTTACTACCGTAGCTTCCTCACACGGTACTCACGTAGCTTCCTCACACGTTACTACCGTAGCTTCCTCACACGGTACTCACGTAGCTTCCTCACACGGTACTCACGTAGCTTCCTCACACGTTACTACCGTAGCTTCCTCACACGTTACTACCGTAGCTTCCTCACACGTTACTACCGTAGCTTCCTCACACGTTACTACCGTAGCTTCCTCACACGTTACTACCGTAGCTTCCTCACACGGTACTCACGTAGCTTCCTCACACGTTACTACCATAGCTTCCTCACACGTTACTACCGTAGCTTCCTCACACGGTACTCACGTAGCTTCCTCACACGTTACTACCGTAGCTTCCTCACACGTTACTACCATAGCTTCCTCACACGTTACTACCATAGCTTCCTCACACGTTACTACCATAGCTTCCTCACACGTTACTACCATAGCTTCCTCACACGTTACTACCATAGCTTCCTCACACGTTACTCACATAGCTTCCTCACACGTTACTCACGTAGCTTCCTCACACGTTACTACCATAGCTTCCTCACACGTTACTACCATAGCTTCCTCACACGTTACTACCATAGCTTCCTCACACGTTACTACCGTAGCTTCCTCACACGTTACTACCGTAGCTTCCTCACACGTTACTACCGTAGCTTCCTCACACGTTACTACCGTAGCTTCCTCACACGTTACTTAAGTAGCTTCCTCACACGTTACTACCGTAGCTTCCTCACACGTTACTACCGTAGCTTCCTCACACGTTACTACCGTAGCTTCCTCACACGGTACTCACGTAGCTTCCTCACACGTTACTACCATAGCTTCCTCACACGTTACTACCGTAGCTTCCTCACACGTTTCTACTGTAGCTTCCTCACACGTTACTACTGTAGCTTCCTCACACGTTACTACTGTAGCTTCCTCACACGTTACTACTGTAGCTTCCTCACACGTTACTCACATAGCTTCCTCACACGTTACTACCGTAGCTTCCTCACACGTTACTACCGTAGCTTCCTCACACGTTACTACTGTAGCTTCCTCACACGTTACTACCGTAGCTTCCTCACACGTTACTACCGTAGCTTCCTCACACGTTACTACCGTAGCTTCCTCACACGTTATTACCATAGCTTCCTCACACGTTACTACCATAGCTTCCTCACACGTTACTACCATAGCTTCCTCACACGTTACTACCGTAGCTTCCTCACACGTTACTACCATAGCTTCCTCACACGTTACTACTGTAGCTTCCTCACACGTTACTACCATAGCTTCCTCACACGTTACTACCGTAGCTTCCTCACACGTTACTACCATAGCTTCCTCACACGTTACTACCGTAGCTTCCTCACACGTTACTACCGTAGCTTCCTCACACGTTACTACCATAGCTTCCTCACACGTTACTACCGTAGCTTCCTCACACGTTGCTACCGTAGCTTCCTCACACGTTACTACCGTAGCTTCCTCACACGTTACTACCGTAGCTTCCTCACACGTTACTACTGTAGCTTCCTCACACGTTACTACTGTAGCTTCCTCACACGTTACTACCGTAGCTTCCTCACACGTTACTACTGTAGCTTCCTCACACGTTACTACTGTAGCTTCCTCACACGTTACTACCATAGGTTCCTCACACGTTACTACTGTAGCTTCCTCACACGTTACTACTGTAGCTTCCTCACACGTTACTACTGTAGCTTCCTCACACGTTACTACCATAGGTTCCTCACACGTTACTACTGTAGCTTCCTCACACGTTACTACTGTAGCTTCCTCACATGTTACTCATGTAGCTTCCTCACACGTTACTACTGTAGCTTCCTCACACGTTACTACCGTAGCTTCCTCACACGTTACTACCATAGTTTCCTACACGTTACTACCATTGCTTCCTCACACGTTACTACCATAGCTTCCTCACACGTTACTACCATAGCTTCCTCACACGTTACTACCGTAGCTTCCTCACACGTTACTACCGTAGCTTCCTCACACGTTACTACCATAGCTTCCTCACACGTTACTACCGTAGCTTCCTCACACGTTACTACCATAGTTTCCTACACGTTACTACCATAGCTTCCTCACACGTTACTACCGTAGCTTCCTCACACGTTACTACTGTAGCTTCCTCACACGTTACTACCGTAGCTTCCTCACACGTTACTACTGTAGCTTCCTCACACGTTACTACTGTAGCTTCCTCACACGTTACTACTGTAGCTTCCTCACACGTTACTACCATAGCTTCCTCACACGTTACTACCGTAGCTTCCTCACACGTTACTACCATAGCTTCCTCACACGTTACTACTGTAGCTTCCTCACACGTTACTACCATAGCTTCCTCACACGTTACTACCGTAGCTTCCTCACACGTTACTACCATAGCTTCCTCACACGTTACTACCGTAGCTTCCTCACACGTTACTACCGTAGCTTCCTCACACGTTACTACCGTAGCTTCCTCACACGTTACTACCGTAGCTTCCTCACACGTTACTACCGTAGCTTCCTCACACGTTACTACCGTAGCTTCCTCACACGTTACTACCGTAGCTTCCTCACACGTTACTACTGTAGCTTCCTCACACGTTACTACTGTAGCTTCCTCACACGTTACTACCGTAGCTTCCTCACACGTTACTACTGTAGCTTCCTCACACGTTACTACTGTAGCTTCCTCACACGTTACTACCATAGGTTCCTCACACGTTACTACTGTAGCTTCCTCACACGTTACTACTGTAGCTTCCTCACACGTTACTACTGTAGCTTCCTCACACGTTACTACCATAGGTTCCTCACACGTTACTACTGTAGCTTCCTCACACGTTACTACTGTAGCTTCCTCACATGTTACTCATGTAGCTTCCTCACACGTTACTACTGTAGCTTCCTCACACGTTACTACCGTAGCTTCCTCACACGTTACTACCATAGTTTCCTACACGTTACTACCATAGCTTCCTCACTTGTTACTACCATAGCTTCCTCACACGTTACTACCATAGCTTCCTCACACGTTACTACCGTAGCTTCCTCACACGTTACTACCGTAGCTTCCTCACACGTTACTACCATAGCTTCCTCACACGTTACTACCGTAGCTTCCTCACACGTTACTACCATAGTTTCCTACACGTTACTACCATAGCTTCCTCACACGTTACTACCGTAGCTTCCTCACACGTTACTACTGTAGCTTCCTCACACGTTACTACCGTAGCTTCCTCACACGTTACTACTGTAGCTTCCTCACACGTTACTACTGTAGCTTCCTCACACGTTACTACTGTAGCTTCCTCACACGTTACTACTGTAGCTTCCTCACACGTTACTACTGAAGCTTCCTCACACGTTACTACCGTAGCTTCCTCACACGTTACTACCGTAGCTTCCTCACACGTTACTACCATAGTTTCCTACACGTTACTACCATAGCTTCCTCACACGTTACTACCATAGCTTCCTCACACGTTACTACCGTAGCTTCCTCACACGTTACTACCATAGTTTCCTACACGTTACTACCATAGCTTCCTCACACGTTACTACCATAGCTTCCTCACACGTTACTACCATAGCTTCCTCACACGTTACTACCGTAGCTTCCTCACACGTTACTACCGTAGCTTCCTCACACGTTACTACCGTAGCTTCCTCACACGTTACTACCATAGTTTCCTACACGTTACTACCATAGCTTCCTCACACGTTACTACCATAGCTTCCTCACACGTTACTACCATAGCTTCCTCACACGTTACTACCATAGCTTCCTCACACGTTACTACCATAGCTTCCTCACACGTTACTACTGTAGCTTCCTCACACGTTACTACCGTAGCTTCCTCACACGTTACTACCGTAGCTTCCTCACACGTTACTACTGTAGCTTCCTCACACGTTACTACTGTAGCTTCCTCACACGTTACTACTGTAGCTTCCTCACACGTTACTACTGTAGCTTCCTCACACGTTACTACCGTAGCTTCCTCACACGTTACTACCGTAGCTTCCTCACACGTTACTACCGTAGCTTCCTCACACGTTACTACTGTAGCTTCCTCACACGTTACTACCATAGTTTCCTACACGTTACTACCATAGCTTCCTCACACGTTACTACCATAGCTTCCTCACACGTTACTACCATAGCTTCCTCACACGTTACTACCATAGCTTCCTCACACGTTACTACCATAGCTTCCTCACACGTTACTACCATAGCTTCCTCACACGTTACTACTGTAGCTTCCTCACACGTTACTACCATAGCTTCCTCACACGTTACTACTGTAGCTTCCTCACACGTTACTACCGTAGCTTCCTCACACGTTACTACTGTAGCTTCCTCACACGTTACTACCATAGCTTCCTCACACGTTACTACTGTAGCTTCCTCACACGTTACTACCGTAGCTTCCTCACACGTTACTACTGTAGCTTCCTCACACGTTACTACCATAGCTTCCTCACACGTTACTACCGTAGCTTCCTCACACGTTACTACTGTAGCTTCCTCACACGTTACTACTGTAGCTTCCTCACACGTTACTACCGTAGCTTCCTCACACGTTACTACTGTAGCTTCCTCACACGTTACTACTGTAGCTTCCTCACATGTTACTACCGTAGCTTCCTCACACGTTACTACTGTAGCTTCCTCACACGTTACTACCGTAGCTTCCTCACACGTTACTACTGTAGCTTCCTCACACGTTACTACCATAGCTTCCTCACACGTTACTACCATAGCTTCCTCACACGTTACTACCATAGCTTCCTCACACGTTATTTCCATAGCTTCCTCACACGTTACTACCGTAGCTTCCTCACACGTTATTTCCATAGCTTCCTCACACGTTACTACCGTAGCTTCCTCACACGTTATTTCCATAGCTTCCTCACACGTTACTACCGTAGCTTCCTCACACGTTACTTCCATAGCTTCCTCACACGTTACTACCGTAGCTTCCTCACACGTTACTACTGTAGCTTCCTCACACGTTACTACCATAGCTTCCTCACACGTTACTACCATAGCTTCCTCACACGTTACTACCAAAGCTTCCTCACACGTTACTACTGTAGCTTCCTCACACGTTACTACCATAGCTTCCTCACATGTTACTACCATAGCTTCCTCACACGTTACTACCGTAGCTTCCTCACACGTTACTACCATAGCTTCCTCACACGTTACTACCAAAGCTTCCTCACACGTTACTACTGTAGCTTCCTCACACGTTACTACCATAGCTTCCTCACACGTTACTACTGTAGCTTCCTCACACGTTACTACCATAGCTTCCTCACATGTTACTACCGTAGCTTCCTCACACGTTACTACCGAAGCTTCCTCACACGTTACTACCATAGCTTCCTCACACGTTACTACTGTAGCTTCCTCACACGTTACTACCATAGCTTCCTCACATGTTACTACCGTAGCTTCCTCACACGTTACTACCGAAGCTTCCTCACACGTTACTACTGTAGCTTCCTCACACGTTACTACCATAGCTTCCTCACACGTTACTATCGTAGCTTCCTCATACGTTACTACCATAGCTTCCTCACACGTTACTACCATAGCTTCCTCACACGTTACTACCATAGCTTCCTCACACGTTACTACTGTAGCTTCCTCATACGTTACTACCATAGCTTCCTCACACGTTACTACCGTAGCTTCCTCACACGTTACTACCATAGCTTCCTCACACGTTACTACCGTAGCTTCCTCACACGTTACTACCATAGCTTCCTCACACGTTACTACCGTAGCTTCCTCACACGTTACTACCATAGCTTCCTCACACGTTACTATTGTAGCTTCCTCACACGTTACTACCATAGCTTCCTCACACGTTACTTCCATAGCTTCCTCACACGTTACTACCATAGCTTCCTCACACGTTACTACCATAGCTTCCTCACACGTTACTACCGTAGCTTCCTCACACGTTACTACCATAGCTTCCTCAAACGTTACTACCATAGGTTCCTCACACGTTACTACCATAGCTTCCTCACACGTTACTACCGTAGCTTCCTCACACGTTACTACCATAGCTTCCTCACACGTTACTATTGTAGCTTCCTCACACGTTACTACCATAGCTTCCTCACACGTTACTTCCATAGCTTCCTCACACGTTACTACCATAGCTTCCTCACACGTTACTACCATAGGTTCCTCACACGTTACTACTGTAGCTTCCTCACACGTTACTACTGTAGCTTCCTCACACGTTACTACTGTAGCTTCCTCACACGTTACTACCATAGGTTCCTCACACGTTACTACCATAGGTTCCTCACACGTTACTACTGTAGCTTCCTCACACGTTACTACTGTAGCTTCCTCACACGTTACTACTGTAGCTTCCTCACACGTTACTACCGTAGCTTCCTCACACGTTACTACTGTAGCTTCCTCACACGTTACTACCGTAGCTTCCTCACACGTTACTACCGTAGCTTCCTCACACGTTACTACCGTAGCTTCCTCACACGTTACTACCGTAGCTTCCTCACACGTTACTACCGTAGCTTCCTCACACGTTACTACCGTAGCTTCCTCACACGTTACTACCGTAGCTTCCTCACACGTTACTACTGTAGCTTCCTCACACGTTACTACTGTAGCTTTCTCACACATTACTTCCATAGCTTCCTCACACGTTACTTCCATAGCTTCCTCACACGCTACTACTGTAGCTTCCTCACACGTTACTTCCATAGCTTCCTCACACGCTACTACCGTAGCTTCCTCACACGTTACTTCCATAGCTTCCTCACACGCTACTACTGTAGCTTCCTCACACGTTACTTCCATAGCTTCCTCACACGTTACTACCGTAGCTTCCTCACACGTTACTTCCATAGCTTCCTCACACGTTACTACTGTAGCTTCCTCACACGTTACTACCGTAGCTTCCTCACACGTTACTACCATAGCTTCCTCACACGTTACTACCGTAGCTTCCTCACACGTTACTACCATAGCTTCCTCACACTGTCGGAAAATGCGACACCATTTACTAATATTACATACAATAGGCTGATAATATTGCTGCTGTGTTGTATACACAAGTTACCCATAGAAAATGTTGCTTGTAGTGGCATTTTCCGTCAATAGAAAACGGGATATCATTGCCACATAGTACTATAAATTCACCAGCTATTCTGTTGGGAATTATTCTTAAATACCGTAGTCTTTGGATTTCTAACATCATAAAAACATCTTATTTGAATTAAGTTAATTATCAGTACCAAATAGAGTAAATGTGAGCCATGTAGCACATATTGACATGTGGACAAAGTGAGCCAGGAGTAGCGTCAGAGTGGTGAAGGAGTTCACCCATTGTTTGTTAAGACCAGAGTCGTCTGCAGCAAATTCTGCTCCTTTATTTCCCTTGGACGAAGTGTTATGGAGATCAAAGTGTTCTACCATCATCAACACGCTGTCAACAACCACAAGGGAACTGTCTTTCAGAAATCTTATCTAAGTCATTATTGGCCAGTAATGTTATGTTAGATAGCATTATTTCCTGTTAGAACACAAACGATGGACTCAACACAGGTAATTAAGCCTTGGTCGTTATCTAATAATATACAGTGTTTTCTCTGATATAGCTGTCATATATTAGGATTCCGGCTTTACAGCTAGTGCCCTTTGACAGGAAGAGGAAGAGGAAGCAAGAATTAATCTTGGTACATCAGTTACTTGGGTGATGGAAGCTCGCCTCTCACGAGGATAATTTGGTGTCTACATCCTAGTTATACCTGGTGGACTAAGCCTGCTCTACAATAACATAAGACACCTCCTCAATTTATATACTAATATATGTAGTTTAATACTGTAGTTTGATTGGCTGCATATATATACATTTAATATAAACCCCCTAATGTGTAAGGAACAATTTGTGAGAAATATTGCAGAAATACCGTCCACTTAACATCATACAAATTGCCATCGAAATATATAAATTAATGTAAATATAAATTCTATATAAATTCATATAAATCTCAGAGGTCGGTTCCCACACACACGTTACTCACGGAGGGTCCTCACACGTTACTCACGTAGGGTCCTCACACGTTACTCACGTAGGGTCCTCACACGTTACTCTCGTAGGGTCCTCACACGTTACTCACGTAGGGTCCTCACACGTTACTCACGTAGGGTCCTCACACGTTACTCTCGTAGGGTCCTCACACGTTACTCACGTAGGGTCCTCACACGTTACTCACGTAGCTTCCTCACACGTTACTCTCGTAGGGTCCTCACACGTTACTCACGTAGCTTCCTCACACGTTACTCACGTAGGGTCCTCACACGTTACTCACGTAGTGTCCTAATGTCCTAGAACGGCCTTTAGAAACTTGTGCAAGGAATCTTTCAGAACATTATATACCACATATGTCAGACCAATCCTGGAGTATGCGGCTCCAGCATGGAGTCCATATCTAGTCAAGCATAAGACTAAACTGGAAAAGGTTCAAAGGTTTGCCACCAGACTAGTACCCGAGCTGAGAGGTATGAGCTACGAGGAGAGACTACGGGAATTGAACCTCACTTCGTTGGAAGACAGAAGAGTTAGGGGGGACATGATCACCACATTCAAGATTCTCAAGGGAATCGACAGGGTTGATAAAGACAGGCTATTTAACACAAGGGGCACACGCACTAGGGGACACAGGTGGAAACTGAGTGCCCAAATGAGCCACAGAGATATTAGAACTTTTTTAGTGTCAGAGTAGTTGACAAATGGAATGCATTAGGAAGCAATGTGGTGGAGGCTGACTCCATTCACAGTTTCAAGTGTAGATATGATAGAGCCCAATAGGCTCAGGAACCTGTACACCTGTTGATTGACGGTTGAGAGGCGGGACCAAAGAGCCAGAGCTCAACCCCCGCAAGCAAAACTAGGTGAGTACGTAGGGTCCTCACAAGTTACTCACGTAGGGTCCTCACATGTTACTCACGTAGGGTCCTCACACGTTACTCACGTAGGGTCCTCACACGTTACTCACGTAGGGTCCTCACACGTTACTCACGTAGGGTCCTCACATGTTACTCACGTAGGGTCCTCACAAGTTACTCACGTAGGGTCCTCACACGTTACTCACGTAGGGTCCTCACACGTTACTCACGTAGGGTCCTCACGTTACTCACGTAGGGTCCTCACACGTTACTCACGTAGGGTCCTCACACGTTACTCACGTAGGGTCCTCACACGTTACTCACGTAGGGTCCTCACACATTACTCACGTAGGGTCCTCACACGTTACTCACGTAGGGTCCTCACACGTTACTCACGTAGGGTCCTCACACGTTACTCACGTAGGGTCCTCACACGTTACTCACGTAGGGTCCTCACACGTTACTCACGTAGGGTCCTCACACGTTACTCACGTAGGGTCCTCACACGTTACTCACGTAGGGTCCTCACACGTTACTCACGTAGGGTTCTCACACGTTACTCACGTAGGGTCCTCACACGTTACTCACGTAGGGTCCTCACACGTTACTCACGTAGGGTCCTCAAACGTTACTCACGTAGGGTCCTCACACGTTACTCACGTAGGGTCCTCACACGTTACTCACGTAGGGTCCTCACACGTTACTCACGTAGGGTCCTCACACGTTACTCACGTAGGGTCCTCACACGTTACTCACGTAGGGTCCTCACACGTTACTCACGTAGGGTCCTCACACGTTACTCACGTAGGGTCCTCACACGTTACTCACGTAGGGTCCTCACACGTTACTCACGTAGGGTCCTCACACGTTACTCACGTAGGGTCCTCACACGTTACTCACGTAGGGTCCTCACACGTTACTCACGTAGGGTCCTCACACGTTACTCACGTAGGGTCCTCACAAGTTACTCACGTAGGGTCCTCATACGTTACTCACGTATGGTCCTCACACGTTACTCACGTAGGGTCCTCACACGTTACTCACGTAGGGTCCTCACACGTTACTCACGTAGGGTCCTCACACGTTACTCACGTAGGGTCCTCACACGTTACTCACGTAGGGTCCTCACACGTTACTCACGTAGGGTTCTCACACGTTACTCACGTAGGGTCCTCACACGTTACTCACGTAGGGTCCTCACACGTTACTCACGTAGGGTCCTCAAACGTTACTCACGTAGGGTCCTCACACGTTACTCACGTAGGGTCCTCACACGTTACTCACGTAGGGTCCTCACACGTTACTCACGTAGGGTCCTCACAAGTTACTCACGTAGGGTCCTCACACGTTACTCACGTAGGGTCCTCACACGTTACTCACGTAGGGTCCTCACACGTTACTCACGTAGGGTCCTCACACGTTAACCACGTAGGGTCCTCACACGTTACTCACGTAGGGTCCTCACACGTTACTCACGTAGGGTCCTCACACGTTACTCACGTAGGGTCCTCACACGTTACTCACGTAGGGTCCTCACAAATTACTCACGTAGGGTCCTCATACGTTACTCACGTATGGTCCTCACACGTTACTCACGTAGGGTCCTCACACGTTACTCACGTAGGGTCTTAACACGTTACTCACGTAGGGTCCTCACACGTTACTCACACAGGGTCCTCACACGCTACTCACGTAGGGTCCTCACACGTTACTCACGTAGGGTCCTCACACGTTACTCACGTAGGGTCCTCACACGTTACTCACGTAGGGTCCTCACACGTTACTCACGTAGGGTCCTCACACGTTACTCACGTAAGGTCCTCACACGTTACTCACGTAGGGTCCTCACACGTTACTCACGTAGGGTCCTCACACGTTACTCACGTAGGGTCCTCACAAGTTACTCACGTAGGGTTCTCACACGTTACTCACGTAGGGTCCTCACACGTTACTCACGTAGGGTCCTCACACGTTATTCACGTAGGGTCCTCAAACGTTACTCACGTAGGGTCCTCACACGTTACTCACGTAGGGTCCTCACACGTTACTCACGTAGGGTCCTCACACGTTACTCACGTATGGTCCTCACACGTTACTCACGTAGGGTCCTCACACGTTACTCACGTAGGGTCCTCACACGTTACTCACGTAGGGTCCTCACACGTTACTCACGTAGGGTCCTCACACGTTACTCACGTAGGGTCCTCACACGTTACTCACGTAGGGTTCTCACACGTTACTCACGTAGGGTCCTCACACGTTACTCACGTAGGGTCCTCACACGTTACTCGCGTAGGGTCCTCACACGTTACTCACGTAGGGTCCTCACACGTTACGTAGGGTCCTCACACGTTACTCACGGAGGGTCCTCACACGTTACTCACGTAGGGTCCTCACACGTTACTCACGTAGGGTCCTCACACGTTACTCACGTAGGGTCCTCACACGTTACTCACGTAGGGTCCTCACACGTTACTCACGTAGGGTCCTCACACGTTACTCACGTAGGGTCCTCACACGTTACTCACGTAGGGTCCTCACAAGTTACTCACGTAGGGTCCTCACACGTTACTCACGTAGGGTCCTCACACGTTACTCACGTAGGGTCCTCACACGTTACTCACGTAGGGTCCTCACACGTTAACCACGTAGGGTCCTCACACGTTACTCACGTAGGGTCCTCACACGTTACTCACGTAGGGTCCTCACACGTTACTCACGTAGGGTCCTCACACGTTACTCACGTAGGGTCCTCACAAGTTACTCACGTAGGGTCCTCATACGTTACTCACGTATGGTCTTCACACGTTACTCACGTAGGGTCCTCACACGTTACTCACGTAGGGTCTTAACACGTTACTCACGTAGGGTCCTCACACGTTACTCACACAGGGTCCTCACACGCTACTCACGTAGGGTCCTCACACGTTACTCACGTAGGGTCCTCACACGTTACTCACGTAGGGTCCTCACACGTTACTCACGTAGGGTCCTCACACGTTACTCACGTAGGGTCCTCACACGTTACTCACGTAAGGTCCTCACACGTTACTCACGTAGTGTCCTCACACGTTACTCACGTAGGGTCCTCACACGTTACTCACGTAGGGTCCTCACACTTTACTCATGTAGGGTCCTCACACGTTACTCACGTAGGGTCCTCACACGTTACTCACGTAGGGTCCTCACAAGTTACTCACGTAGGGTTCTCACACGTTACTCACGTAGGGTCCTCACACGTTACTCACGTAGGGTCCTCACACGTTATTCACGTAGGGTCCTCAAACGTTACTCACGTAGGGTCCTCACACGTTACTCACGTAGGGTCCTCACACGTTACTCACGTAGGGTCCTCACACGTTACTCACGTAGGGTCCTCACACGTTACTCACGTAGGGTCCTCACACGTTACTCACGTAGGGTCCTCACACGTTTCTCACGTAGGGTCCTCACACGTTGCTCACGTAGGGTCCTCACACGTTACTCACGTAGTGTCCTCACACGTTACTCACGTAGGGTCCTCACACGTTACTCACAGAGGGTCCTCACACGTTACTCACGTAGGGTCCTCACACGTTACTCACGTAGGGTCCTCACACGTTACTCACGTAGGGTCCTCACACGTTACTCACGTAGGGTCCTCACACGTTACTCACGTAGGGTCCTCACACGTTACTCACGTAGGGTCCTCACACGTTACTCACGTAGGGTCCTCACACGTTACTCGCGTAGGGTCCTCACACGTTACTCACGTAGGGTCCTCACACGTTACTACGTAGGGTCCTCACACGTTACTCACGGAGGGTCCTCACACGTTACTCACGTAGGGTCCTCACACGTTACTCACGTAGGGTCCTCACACGTTACTCACGTAGGGTCCTCACACGTTACTCACGTAGGGTCCTCACACGTTACTCACGTAGGGTCCTCACACGTTACTCACGTAGGGTCCTCACACGTTACTCACGTAGGGTCCTCACACGTTACTCACGTAGGGTCCTCACACGTTACTCACGTAGGGTCCTCACACGTTACTCACGTAGGGTCCTCACACGTTACTCACGTAGGGTCCTCACACGTTACTCACGTAGGGTCCTCACACGTTACTCACGTAGGGTCCTCACACGTTACTCACGTAGGGTCCTCACACGTTACTCACGTAGGGTCCTCACACGTTACTCACGTAAGGTCCTCACACGTTACTCACGTAGTGTCCTCACACGTTACTCACGTAGGGTCCTCACACGTTACTCACGTAGGGTCCTCACACTTTACTCACGTAGGGTCCTCACACGTTACTCACGTAGGGTCCTCACACGTTACTCACGTAGGGTCCTCACAAGTTACTCACGTAGGGTTCTCACACGTTACTCACGTAGGGTCCTCACACGTTACTCACGTAGGGTCCTCACACGTTATTCACGTAGGGTCCTCAAACGTTTCTCACGTAGGGTCCTCACACGTTACTCACGTAGGGTCCTCACACGTTACTCACGTAGGGTCCTCACACGTTACTCACGTAGGGTCCTCACACGTTACTCACGTAGGGTCCTCACACGTTACTCACGTAGGGTCCTCACACGTTTCTCACGTAGGGTCCTCACACGTTGCTCACGTAGGGTCCTCACACGTTACTCACGTAGTGTCCTCACACGTTACTCACGTAGGGTCCTCACACGTAACTCACAGAGGGTCCTCACACGTTACTCACGTAGGGTCCTCACACGTTACTCACGTAGGGTCCTCACACGTTACTCACGTAGGGTCCTCACACGTTACTCACGTAGGGTCCTCACACGTTACTCACGTAGGGTCCTCACACGTTACTCACGTAGGGTCCTCACACGTTACTCACGTAGGGTCCTCACACGTTACTCGCGTAGGGTCCTCACACGTTACTCACGTAGGGTCCTCACACGTTACGTAGGGTCCTCACACGTTACTCACGGAGGGTCCTCACACGTTACTCACGTAGGGTCCTCACACGTTACTCACGTAGGGTCCTCACATGTTACTCACGTAGGGTCCTCACACGTTACTCACGTAGGGTCCTCACACGTTACTCACGTAGGGTCCTCACACGTTACTCACGTAGGGTCCTCACACGTTACTCACGTAGGGTCCTCACACGTTACTCACGTAGGGTCCTCACACGTTACTCACGTAGGGTCCTCACACGTTACTCACGTAGGGTCCTCACACGTTACTCACGTAGGGTCCTCACACGTTACTCACGTAGGGTCCTCACACGTTACTCACGTAGGGTCCTCACACGTTACTCACGTAGGGTCCTCACACGTTACTCACGTAGGGTCCTCACACGTTACTCACGTAGGGTCCTCACACGTTACTCACGTAGGGTCCTCACACGTTACTCACGTAGGGTCCTCACACGTTACTCACGTAGGGTCCTCACACGTTACTCACGTAGGGTCCTCACACGTTACTCACGTAGGGTCCTCACACGTTACTCACGTAGGGTCCTCACACGTTACTCACGTAGGGTCCTCACACGTTACTCACGTAGGGTCCTCACACGTTACTCACGTAGGGTCCTCACACGTTACTCACGTAGGGTCCTCACACGTTACTCACGTAGGGTCCTCACACGTTACTCACGTAGGGTCCTCACACGTTACTCACGTAGGGTCCTCACACGTTACTCACGTAGGGTCCTCACACGTTACTCACGTAGGGTCCTCACACGTTACTCACGTAGGGTCCTCACACGTTACTCACGTAGGGTCCTCACAAATTCCTCTCCAAAAGCCACAAATATCCTTCTTCTTCTGGAGCGACGACTTACGTTTATTTATTTAATTTATTTATTTATTTATATACCAGAAGGTAGACTGGGGGTTAAGAGAGAACATAGAAATGTTGATGATTTGACATTCTTGTAAAGCCACTAGCACGCTTAGCGTTTCTGGCAAGTCCTTAAACTAACACATTCTTGTAAAGCCACTAGCACGCTTAGCGTTTCTGGCAAGTCCTTAAACTAACACATTCTTGTAAAGCCACTAGCACGCTTAGCGTTTCTGGCAAGTCCTTAAACTAACACATTCTTGTAAAGCCACTAGCACGCTTAGCGTTTCTGGCAAGTCCTTAAACTAACACATTCTTGTAAAGCCACTAGCACGCTTAGCGTTTCTGGCAAGTCCTTAAACTAACACATTCTTGTAAAGCCACTAGCACGCTTAGCGTTTCTGGCAAGTCCTTAAACTAACACATTCTTGTAAAGCCACTAGCACGCTTAGCGTTTCTGGCAAGTCCTTAAACTAACACATTCTTGTAAAGCCACTAGCACGCTTAGCGTTTCTGGCAAGTCCTTAAACTAACACATTCTTGTAAAGCCACTAGCACGCTTAGCGTTTCTGGCAAGTCCTTAAACTAACACATTCTTGTAAAGCCACTAGCACGCTTAGCGTTTCTGGCAAGTCCTTAAACTAACACATTCTTGTAAAGCCACTAGCACGCTTAGCGTTTCTGGCAAGTCCTTAAACTAACACATTCTTGTAAAGCCACTAGCACGCTTAGCGTTTCTGGCAAGTCCTTAAACTAACACATTCTTGTAAAGCCACTAGCACGCTTAGCGTTTCTGGCAAGTCCTTAAACTAACACATTCTTGTAAAGCCACTAGCACGCTTAGCGTTTCTGGCAAGTCCTTAAACTAACACATTCTTGTAAAGCCACTAGCACGCTTAGCGTTTCTGGCAAGTCCTTAAACTAACACATTCTTGTAAAGCCACTAGCACGCTTAGCGTTTCTGGCAAGTCCTTAAACTAACACATTCTTGTAAAGCCACTAGCACGCTTAGCATTTCTGGCAAGTCCTTAAACTAACACATTCTTGTAAAGCCACTAGCACGCTTAGCGTTTCTGGCAAGTCCTTAAACTAACACATTCTTGTAAAGCCACTAGCACGCTTAGCGTTTCTGGCAAGTCCTTAAACTAACACATTCTTGTAAAGCCACTAGAACGCTTAGCGCTTCTGGCAAGTCCTTAAACTAACACATTCTTGTAAAGCCACTAGCACGCTTAGCGTTTCTGGCAAGTCCTTAAACTAACACATTCTTGTAAAGCCACTAGCACGCTTAGCGTTTCTGGCAAGTCCTTAAACTAACACATTCTTGTAAAGCTACTAGCACGCTTAGCGTTTCTGGCAAGTCCTTAAACTAACACATTCTTGTAAAGCCACTAGCACGCTTAGCGTTTCTGGCAAGTCCTTAAACTAACACATTCTTGTAAAGCCACTAGCACGCTTAGCGTTTCCGGCAAGTCCTTAAACTAACACATTCTTGTAAAGCCACTAGCACGCTTAGCGTTTCTGGCAAGTCCTTAAACTAACACATTCTTGTAAAGCCACTAGCACGCTTAGCGTTTCTGGCAAGTCCTTAAACTAACACATTCTTGTAAAGCCACTAGCACGCTTAGCGTTTCTGGCAAGTCCTTAAACTAACACATTCTTGTAAAGCCACTAGCACGCTTAGCGTTTCTGGCAAGTCCTTAAACTAACACATTCTTGTAAAGCCACTAGCACGCTTAGCGTTTATGGCAAGTCCTTAAACTAACACATTCTTGTAAAGCCACTAGAACGCTTAGCGCTTCTGGCAAGTCCTTAAACTAACACATTCTTGTAAAGCCACTAGAACGCTTAGCGTTTCTGGCAAGTCCTTAAACTAACACATTCTTGTAAAGCCACTAGAACGCTTAGCGTTTCTGGCAAGTCCTTAAACTAACACATTCTTGTAAAGCCACTAGCACGCTTAGCGTTTCTGGCAAGTCCTTAAACTAACACATTCTTGTAAAGCCACTAGCACGCTTAGCGTTTCTGGCAAGTCCTTAAACTAACACATTCTTGTAAAGCCACTAGCACGCTTAGCGTTTCTGGCAAGTCCTTAAACTAACACATTCTTGTAAAGCCACTAGCACGCTTAGCGTTTCTGGCAAGTCCTTAAACTAACACATTCTTGTAAAGCCACTAGCACGCTTAGCGTTTCTGGCGAGTCCTTAAACTAACACATTCTTGTAAAGCCACTAGCACGCTTAGCGTTTCTGGCGAGTCCTTAAACTAACACATTCTTGTAAAGCCACTAGCACACTTAGCGTTTCTGGCAAGTCCTTAAACTAACACATTCTTGTAAAGCCACTAGCACGCTTAGCGTTTCTGGCAAGTCCTTAAACTAACACATTCTTGTAAAGCCACTAGCACGCTTAGCGTTTCTGGCAAGTCCTTAAACTAACACATTCTTGTAAAGCCACTAGCACGCTTAGCGTTTCTGGCAAGTCCTTAAACTAACACATTCTTGTAAAGCCACTAGCACGCTTAGCGTTTCTGGCAAGTCCTTAAACTAACACATTCTTGTAAAGCCACTAGCACGCTTAGCGTTTCTGGCAAGTCCTTAAACTAACACATTCTTGTAAAGCCACTAGCACGCTTAGCGTTTCTGGCAAGTCCTTAAACTAACACATTCTTGTAAAGCCACTAGCACGCTTAGCGTTTCTGGCAAGTCCTTAAACTAACACATTCTTGTAAAGCCACTAGCACGCTTAGCGTTTCTGGCGAGTCCTTAAACTAACACATTCTTGTAAAGCCACTAGCACGCTTAGCGTTTCTGGCAAGTCCTTAAACTAACACATTCTTGTAAAGCCACTAGCACGCTTAGCGTTTCTGGCAAGTCCTTAAACTAACACATTCTTGTAAAGCCACTAGCACGCTTAGCGTTTCTGGCAAGTCCTTAAACTAACACATTCTTGTAAAGCCACTAGCACGCTTAGCGTTTCTGGCAAGTCCTTAAACTAACACATTCTTGTAAAGCCACTAGCACGCTTAGCGTTTCTGGCAAGTCCTTAAACTAACACATTCTTGTAAAGCCACTAGCACGCTTAGCGTTTCTGGCAAGTCCTTAAACTAACACATTCTTGTAAAGCCACTAGCACGCTTAGCGTTTCTGGCAAGTCCTTAAACTAACACATTCTTGTAAAGCCACTAGCACGCTTAGCGTTTCTGGCAAGTCCTTAAACTAACACATTCTTGTAAAGCCACTAGCACGCTTAGCGTTTCTGGCAAGTCCTTAAACTAACACATTCTTGTAAAGCCACTAGCACGCTTAGCGTTTCTGGCAAGTCCTTAAACTAACACATTCTTGTAAAGCCACTAGCACGCTTAGCGTTTCTGGCAAGTCCTTAAACTAACACATTCTTGTAAAGCCACTAGCACGCTTAGCGTTTCTGGCGAGTCCTTAAACTAACACATTCTTGTAAAGCCACTAGCACGCTTAGCGTTTCTGGCAAGTCCTTAAACTAACACATTCTTGTAAAGCCACTAGCACGCTTAGCGTTTCTGGCAAGTCCTTAAACTAACACATTCTTGTAAAGCCACTAGCACGCTTAGCGTTTCTGGCAAGTCCTTAAACTAACACATTCTTGTAAAGCCACTAGCACGCTTAGCGTTTCTGGCAAGTCCTTAAACTAACACATTCTTGTAAAGCCACTAGCACGCTTAGCGTTTCTGGCAAGTCCTTAAACTAACACATCATTTGGAGTAGATAATTTACTCCAAAATTGAAAAAAAAAA
This sequence comes from Procambarus clarkii, assembly GCF_040958095.1. Lineage (NCBI taxonomy): Eukaryota > Metazoa > Arthropoda > Malacostraca > Decapoda > Cambaridae > Procambarus > Procambarus clarkii. The sequence continues at coordinate 35,525,496 of NC_091197.1, read as the reverse complement.
TTACAGGTACTTTACAGCTTTACTTTGCACCTGACAGCTGGATGGACAGCGTTTCGGATTCGTAGTCCTGAGGTCCCGGGTTCGATCCCCGGTGGAGGCGGAGACAAATGGGCAAAATGTTTCTTTCACCCTGATGCCCCTGTTACCTAGCAGTATATACCTGTACCTGGGAGTTAGACAGTTGCAACGGGTTGCTTCCTGGGTGTGTGTAACAAGAAGGAGGCCTGGTCGAGGACCGGGCCGCGGGGACGCTAAAGCCACGAAATCATCTCAAGATACAGGTACAGGTATAGGTAATTTTAAGTAGATAATTTACAGTAAAATTGACCAAAAAATGTTTACAATTACACTGTAAGAAATTTTGACACAAATAAACAAAGATTAGATTAGTACACAATAATAACAATACACTATAATGAACAAGGATTACCAGGTACATTACGGTAAAATTTTGGGTTATACATTGGTTCACTGTAGCAGAATTTGAGCATCATTTCAGGAACTAATGCAGTAGAATATGCACTCAATATAACAATCATGATATCAGATGATATCAAAGATTACAGTGATAAAGTAATATGGCTTAGGTACATATATTGGGGGATTTGGTAGCACTAGATACAGAGCGAGTTACAGCACTAGGTAGGAAACTATGAAGATGAAATTACGTACTTTTTGGTTTTATTTTTGAATGACACAAAAGTTGGACAGCTCTTCAATTCATTAAAGAGAGAGTTCCACAGACTGGGTCTTTTTATTTGCATAGAGTGTTTACACAGATTAAGTTTGACTCTGGGGATATCAAAGAGATATTTATGTCTGGTGTGGTGAGTATGTGTTCATCTGTCCAGGAAGAGTTTCAGAACAGGGTTTGCACTTAAGAAAAGGGTTTTATAAATGTAATTGGCACAAGAGAATGTATGGAGTGAATTTATGTTTAGCATGTTTAGGGATTTAAACAGGGGAGCTGTGTGTTGTCTGAAAGCAGAGTTTGTTATTGTCCTGATAGCAGATTTTTGCTGGGTGATGATGGACTTGAGGTAGTTTGCAGAGGTTGAACCCCAAGCACAGATACCATAAGTAAGATAGGGATAGATAAGTGTATAATAGAGTGAGAGGAGAACAGAGTAGGGTACATAATATCTGATCTTAGAGAGTATACCAATTGTTTTAGAAACCTTTTTAGTTATCTATAAAGCCAACAAACTTTGTAAAATCTCTTTATGTATGTACCTTTGCCTAAATAAAAATTATTATTATTAATTATTATTATTATTATATGTTGAATGTGGGTGCTGAAGTTTAGTCTCTTGTCAAAGTTGAGGCCAAGGAACTTTCCTGCATTTTTATTGCTAATGTTTACATTATCTATCTGAAGCTGAATTGCATTTGTTGATTTGCATCAAAATAAGATGTAGTAAGTCTTTTTTATTTTTAGTGTGAGTTTGTTGGTTGACATCCACACGTGGACTTTTTTAATTTATTGTTTACAACATTAATTAATGTGTGTGGGTTGGGGGTCAGAGTAGATGAGAGTAGTATCATCAGCAAACAATATAGATTTAAATATGTTAGAGAAATTAGGCAGATCATTGATGTATATAAGAAACAGGAGAGTCCTAGGATGCTGCCCTGTGGCACCCCTACGGTTGATGGTAGAGTAGGAGAGGTTATATTATTGATGGCCACATATTGGTGTCTGTCACTAAGATAGGATCGGATATAGTTCAGGGCAAGGGCACGGATTCCATAATGGTGGAGTTTAAGTAAGAGGTAGTCATGATTAACAGTATCAAAAGCTCAGGTCGATGAAGAGTCCAATCGGAAACTCACTTTTGTCAAGGGCTGAGTAGATTAAGTCAAGCAGACTAACAATTGCATCATTGGTACTCTTTTGGGAGCGGAAGCCAAACTGACAGGGACTTAGTATATTGAATTTTACGAGACAGGAGTAGAGATGTTTGTAAATATTTTTTTCAAATATTTTTGATAATATAGGTAGATTTGGTATGAGTCTGTAGTTATTTATGTCTGCCGTGTTACCTCCTTTATGAACTGGCGTTACTCTTGCTTTTTTAAGGATGTCAGGGAAGGTATGACACTCTAGAGATTTATTGAACAACAAAGCTGTGGGTGGTGCAAGGGCATGGGAGGCACTCTTGTATACCATCGACGGTATTTCATTAATGTTCCCAGTTTTGGTTTTTAATGAGTGAATGATGGACACAACATCTGTAGGGCTGACCGGTAAGAGGAGACGAGAGTTTGGGTAGCTGCCTGGAAAGATATGTGGTAACACGTGTCTGAGTCTATGGATTTTACTGGCAAGGTTAGCACCAATCGATGAAAAGAGCTATTAAATTCAGTTGCTATTTCAAGATGTGTTGCAGGTGTATAACCATCCTTGGAGATTTTTATCTTATTATGTGAATGTTGTTTAGCTCCTAGGATGTTAGAGATGGCTCTCCATGTGCTTTTCATGTTGCCTTTTGCTTCTTTGAATCTATTCTCGTAATAGGAACGCTTTGCTCTTCTTATTATACTGGTAAGCACTGACGAGTACCTCTTAACTACTTCCTTTGTAACTAGGCCAATCCTAAGTTTATTTCATATTCATGTTTCTTGTCGATTGCTTTAAGTATGCCATTAGTGAGCCAGGGATTATTTAACCTTTTGCCAGTTGCTTGCTTGGTGAGGAGAGGACAATAAGTATTGTAAAGGCTTAGTATTTTGGAAAGGAAGAGGCTAGTTAACGAATTTATATCCTGTGTATTGTTAAATTCAGATTCCCAGTTTATATTGTGGAGGGCATTTGTGAGATTACCTATTGCTGCTTCACTGTGTAACCTAAAGGTAAGTTTCTTGTTGGCTGGAGGTGTTATGGCCACGTCGGCTGCAAGGAAGGTATGATAGTGGTCAGTTGTTGTGTCAGTGATTATACCAGATGTAAGGGGAGCTGTTATGTTGGTCCATAAGTGATCCAGGGTAGTGGCCGATGGTTGAGTGACTCGGGTGGTCCTGGTGATTGTGGGGATGACCATACAGGAATTCATGCTGTTAAGGAAATAGTCTACTTGAGGGCTATTTTGTTGCCTGAGGTCAATACTGAAGTCACCTCCCAGAACTATGGGATTTTTGTTGAGGTTGTTGTTTAAAACATTCGAGAGAATGGTCCTAAACCGTCTCCTCCATAGAATAAGAACCATGCTATCCCCCCAGATATATGGCTTCATGCATGGAAGGAGTGTGCATCATTGCATCACCACCTTTCTTACCCTGCACACTGAAAAGTCATATACCACCTTCCTAGATCTTAAGTCTGCCTTTGATATTGCAAATAGACATGTTATCTTGAGTGAGCTTGCAAGAATGAATATTGGTGGTCGGCTTCTTTGTTGGATCAGGGGTTACTTATCCAACAGGAAGTCATCTGTATTTTTCCAGGGGCATAGGAGTGTAACAAGAGACTTTGAACTAGGCACCCCGCAGGGTGGTGTCCTCAGTCCTACCTTATTTAATATCTTAATAAACACGCTGTTAAACTCTATACCGAGCAAACCCAACGTCCACATCATTAGCTATGCTGATGATATAATGATACACACCACTGGGTATGCTAACACGCAGAACACTCTTAACTCTGTATTAGACTCATGTCAGGACCTAGGTTTAATTATCTCAGCAGAGAAAACAAAGATACTAAATCGGCGCCCACCCAGGCAGGGAGGAGCTGTTCGCAAGATGCAACTGTCTGATGGCTCCCAGCTTGACTATGTAAACAGATTCAAATACCTTGGCCTTGAGGTGCCACTGTATGGTCCTGTTGTATTCAGACTCTGTCGTCAGTATAAAGAGAGGCTCCGAGCTCTCAAGGCTGTTGCAGGTTATCACTCAGGCTATGGTGCCAATGTCAGCATTGTCAAAATGATGTACTTTGCATACATCAGATCTTTAGTGGATTATGCTGCACCTCTGCTTGTTTGATGCCTGAAAGAGAGCTTGGAGGGCTTGAAAAATTGCAGAACGAAGCCTTGAGGATAATCCTTGGGTGCCCTCGTACCACAAAGATACTTAATATGAGAAAGGAATTTAATATTCTGAGCGTTGTTGATCGTGTTACTGAAATTAACTGTCAAATTGGTATAAAAATGCTTAGGCTAACTCATCCTAATCCTTGCACAGAAGCCCTCCAGAATTTCTTTATTGAAGATCAGCATTGTTCCAAATGGATAACAAAAACTGGAACTCAACTCAGAATGTATGGGGTTCATGATTTGTACCAAGAGAAATAACAACGGCACTTTCCTGCACCGTGGGAGGTTACACCCTTTCCAGTTTTAATCCCTCCCTTTCCACCCAAGAAGCAAATTAGAGATCAGCCCAAGCTTCGTCTTGAGGCAAAGCTCAACGCCTTAAGCCATATTGATGCTCTCTCCACAGAGCATTCTCTCTCTCAAATTATACAATACAATACAATACAATTTTATTTAGGTAAGGTACATACATACAATAAATATTTACAAGGATTGTTTGACTTATAGGTAGAGCTAGTACATACAATGCCTAAAGCCACTATTACGCAAAGCGTTTCGGGCATGATAAACTTAAATGACAAGCTTAATACTAATTGAGCATAATGAGTAGAATGAAAACAAGAAATGAAAACATAGATGAAAAAGCAGCACAAATACAATTATGTCGACAAACAGCGCTCTTTAAAGAAAAAGACAGACATTGGTTAACAATAGAAGGGTAAGGTAGGTTACAGGGAATTTATTAGGTATAGCTTCGCTTTTAACTTAAACTGGTTGAGAGAGGTACAGTCTTTAACATGGTTGGGAAGGTCATTCCACATTCTGGGCCCCTTGATTTGTAGAGCATTTCTAGTTTGATTAAGTCGTACTCTAGGAATATCAAAACTGTATTTATTTCTGGTGTGATGCTCATGGGTTCTGATAAAACCTTCTATGAAGCTTTTGAGATCAGGATTGGCATTATAGTTTAGCGTTTTATATATGTATAATACACATGAGAGAATGTGCAGTGACTTAATGTCTAACATATTCAGAGATTTAAGTAGGGGTACCGAGTGATGTCTGGGGCCAGAATTGGATATTGTCCTAATAGCAGCTTTGTGTTGAGTAATTAGAGGACGTAAGTGATTTTGGGTTGTAGAGCCCCAAGCACAAATACCATAGTTGAGATATGGATAGATAAGGGAGTAATAGAGAGTCACCAGGGCAGGGCGTGGTACATAATATCTGATCTTAGAAAGAATGCCCACAGTTTTTGAAACTTTTTTTGATATGTTTAGAATGTGTCCCTGGAAATTAAGCTTGTGGTCAATGAGAATGCCAAGAAATTTGCCATCTAATTTGTTACAAATTTGGGTATTGTTTATTTTGAGATTTATTTGATTAGAGGATTTATTGCCAAACAGAATATAGAAGGTTTTGTCAATGTTAAGGGTGAGTTTGTTGGCAGTTAGCCACAGATGGACTTTATTTAGATAGTCATTAATGTCTGTACTGGAAGATGGAATATCATTTGCAAGGGATGAACCAATGGAAGAGAAGAACCTATTGAACTCAATAGCAGAATCAGAGGCTGAAAGCTGACCATCGTTATTAGACAGGAGAGTCGGTTTGTTATTTAAAGACTTCTTTGATCCCAATATTTGAGAAATTGTTCTCCAAGTTTGTTTAATGTTGCTCTTTATTTGGGTAAATTTATCTTCGTAGTATTTAGTTTTGGCTCGTCTAATTATCTTAGACAGCAATAATGAGTAATTCTTTGAGAATTCTTTGGAGACAATTCCTAACCTATACTTCTTCTCAAGGTCATGTTTTTTATTAATAGATTTAAGTATTCCCTTTGTAAGCCAGGGATTGTTAAGCCTTTTGGTTGTGACTTGTTTTGTAAGCATAGGACAATGGGTATTATAAAGGCTAAGAGTTTTTTGAAGAAAAGATTATATACACTGATGGTTCCCTACACCGCACCACGGGTGCAGCTGGAAGTGCAGTTGTCCTGACAATGGGCGATGGCCTATACTTTGAGTGGGGAGTCCGTATAAACAACTGGGCCTCTACCCTTCAGACTGAACTATTTGCCTTGATCCTTGCACTGAAATGTGTACAAGTCTCAAAACTTGATACATTAATTGTAAGTGACTCCTTATCATCCTTAAATGCTCTCAACTCTTTAAGACATAACTGTAACATGCTCGTGTCCGAAGCTAGACACAAATACAACAAAATTATTAAGGATGGTAACAGAGTCCATTTCATGTGGTCTCCATCTCATGTTGGCCTCCGAATGCATGATAGAGCTGATAAGTTAGCCAAAGAATCTGCCTTTAAAGGAGCCGTTGAGTGTAACCTTGGATTGTCAATGAGCAATCTGAGAGCAGCAGTACACCGAGAACTTCAACAAGATCTTGTAGATCTGAGGCAAAGTGAAATTGACACCAGTAATTCCATCTATCATCATACTATCATGCAAGAGGAGCCACACATCTATGGATCATCCAATAAAATCAGCAGACTTCTAGATGTTACTACTGCTCGGCTTAGACTCGGTTACAAGTATCTCTGGGAATTCTCATTATCTGCTGATGTAGACCTGACCAAATGTAAACTGTGTCAACAAAATTATTCGCACACCCTCCGTCACTATGTGATGGAGTGCGAAAAGATACGTGAATTTAGAGACAATTCTATAACCTATGTTCCAGCGATGTGTCAATATTTCATTCAAAATGATCTGCTACCAGAAATTTTAGCCAAATATCCCCAGTTTGCTAACTGTAGGTAGTAACTGAGTGATTGTAACCTATCCACCGCTGCCCACTGGATGGGGGGGGGGCGGTGTGCAGGACAAACATATAAATTTTGACACTAGCTCTCCACATATGTCAGTTGCTTAATTTAGAATCTGTACTTGAGGTCGATCTCGAACCCATTGTTGATGTGACGACTTATATTGAATTTTGTAACTAGCTCATCAAGATTGTAACTTGCTTAGCTAAATGAATTGTGGGGTTCAGTCCCTGAGCCCATTATGTGCCTCTGTAACCCTTTCCACTACCGCCCACAAGATGAGTATGGGGTGCATAATAAATGAACTAAACTAACTGTTGTTTATGATAAGATTCCTCTATTCCTCATATTCTATTGTGCACAATCGTTTTGGTGGTACAGTAAAGCACTCAATCTGGGATTTATGAGAGTGTGCTCGTAACGTGACCTCTGTGTCAGTAGTCCAAAGGGATTATGGGGTTGTTAATGTGTCTGGTGACAGCTCTTAACCGTCCTTGACCTGTTACTAGTGAGAGGGACAGGTGACGTGTTGTGTGTGTGTACAAGTGAACTATAACACATTGACAATTAGGCTGTTAACGTCTAAGTGTAGTTAATGAATTGATTGATCATTAATGTCCGTGTGACACTGTGTTTCTATCTCATTCCAGAGGACCAGTAAGACTAAGTCATTGATTGTTCATTGTTTCTCTTTAGATTATTTCTCATGTGTGTGTGTGCTGATTGTGTTGTGGTATAGAGCGATACTCTTGTTAGTGGCTTAATTGTCTGCTGACACCAGATAATTAATCCTTCAGATTAATTATTTAAAGCCATCTAACGTATTTAATGAAGTCGTTATTGTCATTGATTGTTAGCTGTCAGTTTGACACTGTATTGAGTTGTTAATTGATTGTTTCATCTATTGTGATAAACAATAATTTAACGTATTGAAGTGACTGCTAATTGTCAGGGTGACAGTGTATTAGCGTAACTACACACAGAAATCACAATAGTGTGATGCATCAATGAACAAATCCACAAGGGCCGTGACGAGGATTCGAACCTACGTCTAAGAGCATCCCAGACGCTGCCTTAATCGACTGAGCTACGACATGGTCAAAAGAGTTGAAACCAGAAGTACTACTGAACTTACTCGGATCCTGCAGCCTCCCCGAGACACAAACCAGGATTTTACACAACTCCCCCCATGCACTCGAGCTATGGTATGGTCTCTTGACCATGTCGTAGCTCAGTCGATTAAGGCAGCGTCTGGGATGCTCTCAGACGTAGGTTCGAATCCTCGTCACGGCCCTTGTGGATTTGTTTATTAGCGTAACTCTATGATTCACCACTGTGGGGCAGTGTGTTATTAACGTAAATTAATTGAGTAATTAACTTGTTAATTATGTTTGAATGGCGTCCAAGTGAGGTGCAGTAACGTAGTTGATTGTCTTGGTGACATTGAGTGTTAAAGTAACTGTGGCGAGTGTCTTAGTGACATTTGAGATAATAAAGTAATTACTGAGGTAATTGTCCTGGTGACATTGTTGTTTTATTTCACGTGTTCCTGTCATGTGTTGGTGTTTGACCTGACCAGAGTGTACACCAAGTGTCTCAGGTTAGTTCATTGTTGTTGATGACCTGTCCAGTGGGTCGAGGCCTTGTGTCTGTATACATCTGTCAGGTGGTGGGTCAAGGTCACCTGCTACAACAGTGGGTCGAGGCCTTGTGTCTGTATACATCTGTCAGGTGGTGGGTCAAGGTCACCTGCTACAACAGTGGGTCGAGGCCTTGTGTCTGTATACATCTGTCAGGTGGTGGGTCAAGGACACCTGCTACAACAGTGGGTCGAGGCCTTGTGTCTGTATACATCTGTCAGGTGGTGGGTCAAGGTCACCTGCTACAACAGTGGGTCGAGGCCTTGTGTCTGTATACATCTGTCAGGTGGTGGGTCAAGGTCACCTGCTACAACAGTGGGTCGAGGCCTTGTGTCTGTATACATCTGTCAGGTGGTGGGTCAAGGTCACCTGCTACAACAGTGGGTCGAG